>NC_070594.1:22210463-22470463 GCF_027409825.1 Scomber japonicus
GCACAGCACGCTGCGCTCTCACACGCGCTGCATTGAGAGTCACACACACACACACACACACACACACACAAGTGCCCGCAGTCACTCTCTAGCGCGCGCTCTTGCTCGTTCGCTCCAGACTCTGGGAGATTGTGTCTCATTTGCGGGCGTCAGGGAGCCGCTATCAATATGCAGAGAGTTGGGATGTATGGATTACATAATATATGAATTTCTGTGCGGTGGGATCTATCACTTCTCAGCGTGAGAAATGACAGGTGTGGCGTGAGAGCGTGTGAACTGCTCGACACAGTGCACACCATGGCAACACGACCAATTTGTTTAATAAGCTCTGCTGCCAGGAGATTTTTGTTTTGGTAGGTTTTGGCTGTTTATTTTTATTTATTGTTTTTACATATTGCTATTATTATTTCCATTTATCATTATATATATTTTTCTTGATTTTAATGTATTTCTGGTTGTGCTATTTCAAGTTGCGAGTTCTGGTGTTTCAATAAATGCTTATGTTTACACATCTATGAATAATCGTGTTTTATAATCGCAATTTCAATATCCATCAAAATAATCGTGATTATGATTTTTGCCATAATCGTCCAGCCCTTCTCTGTTGAACTGAAGCATCTAATGTTAGCATCTGATGTTGTGTTCCCAGTAAGCTAGTGTTCAGTTCGGTACGAGTAGCAGGGCCTGTTGCTAGAGTGTGAAAGCCAAGGTGTAATATCCCGCATCTGTAAGGCCATGGCTCCAAACAGAAAAGATGGCATCGACCATAAACTGCAACACAGCTTCAATCTGGCTCCGATGCAAACCAATGGGCGACGTCATGTTACATCCATCTCTTTCTACATTCTGTGGTGTGAACCCAGGAATTTTAGCATGTATGTTTATGTGTGCTTCTTTGTTCTTGTAGGGAAGACTATTACTTTTGATACTGAGGATACATCTTGGAGATTATAAAACAATACCTGAAGTTTTAGAAGCATCTATTAAATATGATTCCTGATCAGATATGTGGAAGTTTATCAGCTTTATCACTATCACTGGAAGTTAGTAAGTTAGACATATAGCAGGATTCCACAAGACAAAATATGACCTTGAATAAAAGTTACCAGTCGACTCAACATTTTCTTTTTTTGTGCTTCAACCAATAACGTATCTCAGTATCATGTCTTCACAAGAAAAAAAAGATGATGTGGTCTTAATTAGAGGATCACCCACAATGGAGGAGCACTGAGGATATCCACACTTGGAGATCCGCCTGGAGAAAGATGAAGAAACTTTCACATGTATGCGAAACAACATTGACTATACAATGTACAACCTAATTACTACGATGACTCAAAAGTGCCAAATGTGTGGAGTGCATAATGTAATACACGTGGCCTGCACATGTCGGTATGATTAGCTTTTTGTCTGCACACGATCTTTTGATGCTTTGACTTTGTTGTGGCTTCATAATGCAGTCCTTATTTCTGAAGTCAGTTTTCAAAATCCAATTATATTGACTTGCTAACATAGTTGGAAAAGACCTGAGGACACAGCAAAAAGTATACAATACCAATCTACAGTTAGTCAGTTAGTCCAAAAGTTTTAATCTTTGTTTTTAATAGAACTATTTATTGTTTAGCAGTTTTTAAAAAGTATTGTCCTATCATTGAAGAAACTTCACTCAACCTCAACAGCAAATCCTTTGTACAGAATCAGACTCCCACCAACACCGAAATACTTTATGCATCATTTTTCTAAAGCTGATTTTTTTTACTCTTTTGTTAGCAAGCTGCTGTGGGCCTCTGTGGTCCAGACTGGGGTTTCTCTGAAGTTATATATAGATTGATACCAGCGGGTTTTAGTGGCTGCTAGAAACTGACAATTACCTCACCCACAACATCCCTGTTCAACACATGGTCACAACATGGTTTTCAGAGTGCGTGTTCGTGCTTGAAAGAGATTTTGGGAGAATGCCGCTGACTGTTTGTTGGTGTATTAGTTGGTTTGTTGTGTATGTGTTCAGGTGTGATGATTTTGTGTCACAACCCTCAATATTAAAGCAACCCCTAACCTCTCACTCTCATGATCTTTGAGCTTTCAGGGTCACCGTCCTCTACCTCATGTTGTCATGACCTGAGTTTGCTGTGTGGTCTGAGTCAGAATGTGTTAATCCTTTTGAGAGTCATATAAAGAGAGGGTTTGACAAGATGTACTTCAGCTGCAGAGTTTTAACAGTTTGCACCACAGTCTTAGATGTACAGAGAAGTGTAGATAACAGGTTGCAAAAAAACAATTTTGGGTACAATCTGCACCTTGAGAGTCAATCCCGGGATTCAAATTTTAATTTCCAAGGCAACATTTGATCTTTTGATACACATGCCTGTACTTTGTTTGGCCTTAATGTAGATCCAAGGGACACTTATGTTAATTTGGCGTTTTTAATCCCTGACCTCTGACTAGAAGGTAGTCATCTCCTGCAGGGTTATCAACAGTGGGCAGTTATTCTTCACTTAGCAAACAATTCTTGATTTGATTCCTAATTTTTTCCTTTTTAAATTTTGGATAGTAGTAGAAGTAGTGACTTTATTGAGGACAAACAGAAAAGAGCCAATGGAATACATTTTGACAGACAAGTGATTTCTGGGAGATGTAGTGAAAAAGTATCATATAAATGATCACTAAAATTTGGATTTAAAGTGGCTTCAAGTTTTCCAGACATGTTTGAGGTCATCGCCCTAAACACAGTTGACAAGCGCTTATACTGCTAAAACTGGAGTGTGTTCTTGCAATACCGGACGGTCTGTACTTTTTCCTCATTTGTCACTTTGAATTAAAATCAAATTTATACAGCTGGATTGACTGACAGGTGGATAAATGAATGAAAGAAAGTCTAGGACTCACTAACCTAACACTCGTCATTTCTGACTTTACTGACAGATCTGTATGCAGTGCACACATACTCTTTGCAGCACAGCTCCTAGATAGGGACACACACACACACACACACACACACACACACACACACAAACACACACATGCACGCACACAAAAAGAGGCAGCAAACAGAAAGGCCATTATTTTGGGGCTGAATGTTTGTGTGATTGAGCTGATAAAGCATCAGAGGAATAAGAGTCTATTAGACTGGCCTGGTTAGCTATGGATTTAACATTTATACACACCTGTGTGTGTGTGTGTGTGTGTGTGTGTGTGTGTGTGTGTGTGTGTGTGAGTGACAAAGACAGAAGGAAAAACACTGGCAGAGGCAAGAGTAGAGTGAAGGAGGGAGAAAGAGGTATGTTTTGTGTATACATTTTTACTTTTCCATTATTCCAGTTGCTTTTCTCATCAATAGTTGGTGTGTGTGTGTGTGTGTGTGTGTGCGTGTGTGTGCATGTGCGTGTGTGTGTGCATACAGAGTGAGACATATTCTGGATGTAATTTCACATTTCCATTATATTTTTTGTATTTCCATTATTGTGGTCCAAGGGAAACCCACAGAGAGCCTAATGCCGAGCAAATGTTCACGTCTGACATAAGATGAAATATGTGAAAATAGTGTATGTGTGTCTGTGTGTGCTCATGTCGACCGGGGCCATAGAGCTTTTGCAGCCGGCGCAATAATAGACCAGTGACATCTGGGAATTTTGTGCGCTGGTCTGTGATTGGCTGGTATGGAGTGAATTATTCCTCAATGTCATTTCCTGTTCAGGGCACAATGTAGTTGACAGAGGTATAGCTGGTTTGTCATGTGTTGTGTTTTTAGATAATATCATAATGGTTGAAAATAAACACTGAAGTTGAGTTCAGTTTGATGAATATCAGTGGAGTGATTCATCCCGTTGAGTCTTGGTTTGAATCAATGAAGTATCAAGCTACTACTCCATCCTAAAATCAAGGAGAATTCTAGACTCTATAAAACATTAGGCAGTATTTTTGGAAAAAGACAAACAAAACTCTTATAATCCAATTTTTAATATCTGTGAGAGTCATATTTTATGTTTCTTCTACTGACCTTGTTTGGCCCCACAGAGAAAAGCCGACCTAAGCATTCAGCCGAGCCCGAGGCTTGTTCTGACAGTGGGTGGGTAGTGGGTGGTCCGTCAGCACATTTGTTCCTAGAGGAGCCCACTGCTGTGTTCTAGCAACTCAACCAGCTCATTGTCCTCTGCTGGCTTGGACCCTGTTAACAAAGACTTCTGTTAGTTTGACTCGTAGCACTCTTGCTGTGTTCTGCTTTGGGACAAACATACATTTTTCACACTTTTCATTACAAACCAAGTCTGACAGTGCTTCTTCTAACAAGTGAAATATCCTTGTCCAGGTTTGGGGTAGTCTTGTGTCATGGCGCTAGTAGTATATGTCAGTAGTATGATGTCAAATTGAGTGAATTAAACTACCACTGTGCCTTTCCGCAGTATCATTAGTTAAAGGCTACAACACCGAATGCTTTGATTGCCAACAACAATAAAAGAATGTAGGCCTTACCGGAACTCTGGAGAGCTTCAATAGCATTGCCCTGCCGCTTCACTCTGTGCCTAATTCACAATTGATTCTAATTTTCTCAGATTCAGGTTTTCTCAATAAAATATTTAAAGGGGACCTATTATTCTCCTATTATTTCCAGCTCTAAAATTGTATTCTCGGACTCCACTAGAAAAACTTGCACTTCACAAAAACTCCTTATTACCTTAAACTGGGCCTTTATGCGACCCCCCCTTTGATCGGCCAGCTTTCCAGAAACCTGCTGAGGAGCAGCTGTATCAGAGTCATGTTAAGTTAGTAATAATGCAAACCCAACTTTTCCTGCTTTACTGCTTCAAATTAAAAGCTTTTGAATGACTAAATAGCTGCAGACGACTAGCACACCCCCAACAGGTAAACAAATGATTTTACTTTGCCCTGCTGTGTAATGGAAAACACTCAGCGTGCCAGCTCAACTTGAGCTATGGCTGGCATGAATACCCACAAAATAATGGGAAAAAAAAGAATGAATGACACAACACAATGAACCTGTGCACTGTGAGTGGAGCAGATGACCATATAAAGAAATTTGTCACAAGCTGACATCAGCTTTGTCTAAAAGTAGAAAAAAAAGTAGAAAACCAAGCATTCAGAGCAGACTGAAGCTTGTGATGTTTGCTCACAGGGATTACTTTTATATACATTTATTTGAAACTTTGTCAATGTTTAACATGAACATTTAACACTGTAACATTAATTATATAACTGTAAATCAGGAAAAGCTCAACATGTCCACTTTAATAACCCTAAAACATAAGATTCTGCATAGGTTTTGGCAATAGGTGCATTCCTGGGTCCACTTTGAACTTTAGTTGTGTATTTCTGTGGATTACTGGACAGATGTTGATGATGTCATGCTTTAGCAGCTACAATGCAGAAAAGAAAAAACAGATTTGCACAGATTGTGAATATGAAAGGGTACGGCTACGGTTTGTTACTGTTTCCTTGTAGTCAGTCTAATCATTCTGTACTGATCTACAGCAGTCATGCAGGAAAGAATCCATCACAGAAAAGACAGAAATAAACATTTCTTCACAGGCAGCAGCACTGGTAGCCCAGACTACACAGCAGTCACAAGACAGGTTACTTTTTAAGTAAGGAACTTGACTTTCAGACTAGTGGTATACTGTCTAAAAACCCTGGAGTTGGCTTTATGAGCTAAATTTGGTATATTTCTAAACTAACTCTAATGTTTTGTGAAGTTTTGTTGGGTTAAAGGTTAGTAAGTAATAAGCTTCGTAAATGTGGAATTTATGGCAGAGCTCTCGTATTGGATTGCATTTGAGTGCACAGGTGTACCTAATGAAGTTGCTGGTTTGTGTATATTTTATTATCAGTTTTGGGGACACTATACTGATATTATTTAATATCTACATTCCCCAAAATTATGAAAAAGCACACCTACCCCTCCTCCCAAATTCAGTGTTGTAGTATAACCAACAGGATATTCCTGATGTCTGAAGTGATTTTGAGGACACTACACTGCATTAGAGTGGAGTTATTAAATAGACAATGAATGTAATATTCCCTAAACCTTTTCCCATAGAAAATATCTATTTTTAATAGTAGGTGACCTGGTGTAATTTTATCTTAATGTCATTAGCCTGCGTTAAAGACATCTTATTTTATACATCAGTCTGAAATCACATTTTAGAAACTTTTGAAATGGTGGAGCTCATTTGTGGCCTACATAAAATTATTGGCAGGGTGCTCCCGGTGCTGTATAACCAGCAGCTGACTAGAACAAAATCAGACTCTAGGCATTAAAAGGTACCAAATGAAACACAAATGATTAGGCACCAAATGATTAGGAGAAAGGTGATAAAAAAAAATGATTGCAATTCTTAATTACAATTTAACTGCTGCGGATCCTTGACCATCACAGATTAATAATATCAGTAGAGTGTAAGCACATTTGGGGGTTGTGGTGGGGTCCTTTAATCACTCTCTAAGGTTCATGCATGATATCAGAACGAGTCATTGTAGTTAAACTTGTCACTGAATTGCAGTTTTGAAGGAGTGCAGTTTTTTTTTTTGTTGCATGTTACATAAGCCCTTCACTGTAATGAGCAAATTATAGTGACATGCACATACCAGGTACAGCCTAATGAATGTGAATTTGTTGTCTCACTCTTGCTGGAAGTGGACTGTCTGTTCTTAGATCTTAGTCACAGCCATCTACCATTTGTCTGTTTATGATAAACGCACACTCACACCCACACACAATTTCTTTCCTTATGTCTGTCATTCTTTTTTTTTTTTTTTTTTTTTAATGCAGCGTGTCTAATGCAGATATTCCATCACTATTTCACAAGAGGCCGGGTTACGCTGTGTGTCATCAACTCAGCAGCTGTTAGACTGAAAGCCATACAAAAAAACACAGGAAGATTCAATTCTGTTTTGCTCTACTCTTTGCTTTATTCCAATGCTATTGGAAACTTGTCCAGTTGACACTTACTTTCCATGAGGAAAAAATGTTGATGATTCACTTTTGTATTATTTCAGGACATGTTTTTTTGCTGTTTTCTCTGATTAACGTACTTATTCAGAACAGTGGAGAGCCTTTAGATTTTTTTCTGATGGCCCATCTCCCTAGTCCATTTCTGCTGATGCTTGTGTGTGTGTGTGTGTGTGTGTGTGTGTGTGTGTGTGTGCGTGTGTGTGTGTGTGTGTGTGTGTGTGTGTGTGTGTACTTGCTGAGGCAGCAGGTTTGTGTACTAGTGGCCAGCTCACAGCCCTTGCTGGTGATGCATGGAGGAATCAGAGCTCCAATAATGAGCGGAATCAGCCTTTAACATGGTAATGTGTCATTTAGGGCCTATCCATTTAGCTAACGACTTGCTCCCTTTTGAAACCTATTAGCACTGATGGTAAATAGCAGCTCCCCTTTTAACTCACATCTGATCTATTCCCTTCCTATTCTCCCGTACTAATCTTCCTATTCACTTTACTCTCTTCTCTTCTGTTCTCTTTTCATCTTTCATTCTTCTACATCATGTGCTTTCTTTTATAAGTACTTACCTCTCCTCCTATTTTTCATCCTCTCTCATTTCTTAATCACACAAATTCTCCCTCAACTTCCAGTTTCATTTTCCCATTCATATCTTTTTTTTTTGCCTTTGTGTTTCATTGAGTTTTCTTCTTTTCTCTGAACTTCTCTTCTTTTTGGGTTCTCCTCTGGTATATTTTATTTTCCCTCCGATGTCCTCTTGTCTCTTCATCATCTATTTTCTTTCTTTTTTCAGACTTAGTTCTCAATTTCTTGTCTTTCCTCCTCTTCTCTTCTCTCCTCTCCTCTCCTCTCCTCTCCTCTCCTCTCCTCTCCTTCTCCTCTCCTTCTCCTCTCCTCACTAGCCTATGGGGGCTCATTCATAACATGTACCCATTACCCACCAAGCTATTAGGTTTGCTAACAGTGAGATCCATTGGGTGAAAATCAATGTCTATCCAGGGAGCAGTTTGTCTGTAGCACCACAGTAATGAATGCTATATACTCCAACACACACAAATGCACACACTCTTACAAACACACATCTCTCTTTCATTTCCTTTCACACACAAACAAACACACACATACAGGTGCAGACGGAGCATCTAAGCATTGGTGTAACTGATAGTTTTGTCAAATGTACATCTGAGCAAACACACCGCAACATGAAAAGCGCTGTAGTCGATGTTGTTGTTTTCACCCATGCATGGTTTGACTCTCTTTGGAACCATTTCTCCTCATCTCTCTCCCATAGTTTTATCTCTCCTTCTGTCTCATGTAGAGACTCACAAGAGTATCTCAATTAATGTCCCTGTGGAGAGGCTTGAATGCTTATCAACTAATTCAATAATTAAATGCGCACACTGATTATTGATAAAAATCCTAAAGTTTTAAGTCATCACTGCCATTAACAGATATATATTCTCTCTGTTAAAGCTCTCACACACGCTGTAATGGATTCAATATTGTCAAACACACATTACAGCTTGGGTCAATCTAACCTGAACATTTCCCGTGCCAGAGCAGTTAGCGGTAGCCTCGGGCCAGCTAATAGCGGACGTGTAGTCATCAGTGCTGGTTAAAAACGGTGAGTCAGCAACCTGTAGTTCAGCTCTGTCTAAATCCATAGCCATCATTTAATGCTGTGTGAGAACCTCCCAACTCAGGGTGAACTCATTCCTACAATTAAGTGTGGAGTATATGTGTGTATGTATATAATGCTCTGTGTGTGTTTCTCAGTAATAGGCTAACATATAATACATTTGAACATTTTGGAAATATTATGCAAAAACTGAGCAGAAAATAGGCTGTTGCACTTTAACATATCATAGCATTCAATTATTAAGAGAGATTTTGATATGTACTCTAACTGGCAAATATTGCTTTCGGAAACCAATTTTTTGCAAAAGCACAACACATTATTTTAGTGTGGGGGAAATTACACCCATAAAAGTTAATAAATTTCACAAGCCATTGGGTCACAGACCTTCCTTTCCGTAGTTTCATGTATAAACCCTGTAATCACGTCTACACATCTGTTTTGTATTTTCTTGGCCTGTAATGATGTTATCCAACTTTGAATCTGCTGTTAACAGACTGTAAAACTGTTAGAACTAATCGTAAGATCTTAGCGGGGCAGCCAAGTCTCAGCTAACTAACAGAGAGACTGATTGCAACTCAAACTTCCATCAGTCTCTCTGATTGCTCAATAGTTGTAGACTGTCTTCACTACTGTACAGAGCTTCTCCGGAGAACACCATTGAGATTTATTGTGAGCAGGGAATATTAGTCATGATTACTGGCTGTTCCTTTTGTGCATACTTTGTTGATTGGCCTCTGTGGACCCGCCTACGCACTTCTTTAGCCAATAGGTCCCTGTTTCCTCTCTCCTCCAGCGTCATTTATAAGTCAACTGAATGGGTACAGGAGAGGAGAGGACAAGAGAGGAATGAGACAAGGGAATAGGTGAGAGGGAAAATGAGAAGAGAATAGGGAAAGTAAAAGAAGCAGAGAGGTGCAACGAAGGAGATGAACGATATTAACTTTGTAGCCCGTGTGTTCGGTTCGATCTCTGTGGTAACCGTTTCTTCCTGGAAGCTCATGCACGTCCATCTGGATTTCCAATTACCCACAATCCCTTGTGACCCCACCAGCCACATGTACTGTAGAGCATAATGTTATTTCCTGACAAATACAAAATACATTCGCTTGGCATAGGCAGACCTACACACTGACATGAAATACATCTAGATAAACACATCTGCATTGTACATATGCACAGACAGTAAAAATCCCACTCACATAGCAAGGCCTCGAGTCATCACACAGTCATACACTCAGTTCCCGTCTCAGTCTGTCTCATCCTTCATTTTACTTGGCTGACAGCAGCGGTGTAACACTCTATTACTGTGTGTATTACTTCCAGTAAGTGCTGTAAAAATACATTCAGATCATTAGGTTAAAGGTAGATCATTACAGTATATATAGGTGTAAGTGGACCAAAATTACACCTAATTTAAATTTCAGATTACATAGATTTTGGAAGCAAATGCATGTATTACCTTACTGTATAAGTGACACAATAAAAGACAACCCTAATCAAAAAAATGTAACACTATAAATCAAGCAATTGTAAGATTTACATTGGAATTTGACATCAACATTACCACACATTCAATATTTTGAAAGCGTATTTCATTTCTTGGTTACTGTTTGTCATCTAGATAGTCTATTTAGTGGATGAGACTGCTCGTTACAATAAATAGTATGAGTCACTCATCATTCATAATCATAATCATTGTTTTGAAAGCTTTCATTTCATTCAATTGTGATTAGAGGAATCTGCCAATACTACATACAGTATAAGCTATTTGATATCTCCTCATTACAGGTCATCACTCATACTGGACATATGTATACATTAGTGAAGTTAAACACATTTTCAAAAGAGAATCAGAGCAGTTGGGGGGGAAAAAAATTAAAGTCCCATCAGTCATCATAACCAAACTTCTGTAGCCAGTTGGCAGCAGTTTAGAGGCCTGTTCAATTCTCAGTTCAATGTTTGTTTATATAGTGCCAAATCACAACAGAAATTATCTGTTACATCTGGGTGCTTTTCACATAGAGCAGTTCTAGACCACACTTTGTATTTTACAGAGACCCAACATTCCCACATAACCAAACACTTGGCCACAGCGGCAAGGAAAACTCCCCTTTTAACGGGAAGAAACCTGAAGCAGACCCGGGCTCTAGGTGGGCGGCCATCTGCCTTGACCACTTTGGTTAAGGGAGACAAAGGGAGGAGGAGGGGGAAGAGAAAGGCTCAGAGAAGCACAATAACAAAAAAAATGCAATTAGAAGAATAGGAATAATATAACTATGACTACTAGTAATAATAACAGGTGGCATAGGTGTCAAGCAGGACCAAAGAAGCATGGGGTCCCCAATCACGACTGCTTATATGCACTCACTGATCATGTAGGTTTTGTGCTCACATACATTAGTGACATTGACCTCAGCTTCGCCAGGTCAAGTTGTTTCATTTTTTGGCTTTTCCAAGCATAAATGGCCACATACATGCTCACATACAAGCCTGAGTAGTCGCTGAACCATGACTATACCTCCGGGGGAACACTTTTGACGTAAAGCAAGAGCAATCAGCAGTGTGAAGAGCAGCAATTGCTTTGCGAAAAGCCTAAAGTTATGTTGGCCGAGCTTCTATTCTATCCTGTTCTATTGGTGTGGGGTTGTGAGCACAGTGCTTATAGCTATGAGAAGATTAGATCCTCTACTAGTGATAAATCTCTACAGGGCCAGAGGTCAAGTTGCTCTCTCCTGTAAATCTACTCACTGGCATGTTTTCATTACCAACACCAACATATCCCCCATATCCTGTAGTCACTTTGTGTGTGTGTGTGTGTGTGTGTGTGTGTGTGTGTGTGTGTGTGTGTGTGCACAGTAGCCTTGGCTGCAGGGTGGACTGTAAGTACAAACCAAGGCTAGCACAGATGAGTTCCTTCCTAAATCATACACACACAGCATCATACGCACAACTGTGTCTCTGAGGTGCTTGTGGATGATTTAACAAAGTCCTCATCACTGCTTTATCAGATATGGTGTGTGACTGGTGTGTGTGTGTGTGTGTGTGTGTGTGTGTGAGAGAGAGAGAGAGAAAGACAGTGCGAGAGAGAGAGATAGAGCAGTAGGCCCATTGCAGGACATATTTACTGCTGGTTGGTCTGAGCTCAGCTAAATCACTTCAACCACTTATCTAGGAGTTATTGCACATAAACATTCTCCTTTTCCCTGTATCCATTTTAAACAAGTTTGTATGCAGTGTGAAGAATTTCAAATTCTTAAACTACTGATTATTTTTCCATGTAAAGGGTTGAGACATTTAGCATGTAGCTGCCCTGAGTGAAAATAGGAACAAAATTATAGTATATGTTTGATTAGCTTGTTCTACTTTAAATTTACAGTATTTCAATATCCACATACATCAGTACCATGACAGTGTTTCCTTATTCTTCATAGTTAGTTAGACCTGAATGTGAATTTATACAACATTCATGTATACAGTACAGACCAAAAGTTTGGACACACCTTCTCATTCAAAGAGTTTTCTTTATTTTCATGACTATGAAAATTGTAGATTCACACTGAAGGCATCAAAACTATGAATTAACACATGTGGAATTATATACTTAACAAAAAAGTGTGAAACAACTGAAAATATGTCTTATATTCTAGGTTCTTCAAAGTAGCCACCTTTTGCTTTGATTACTGCTTCGCACACTCTTGGCATTCTCTTGACGAGCTTCAAGAGGTAGTCACCTGAAATGGTCTTCCAACAGTCTTGAAGGAGTTCCCAGAGATGCTTAGCACTTGTTGGCCCTTTTGCCTTCACTCTGCGGTCCAGCTCACCCCAAACCATCTCAATTGGGTTCAGGTCCGGTGACTGTGGAGGCCAGGTAATCAGGCGCAGCACCCCATCACTCTCCTTCTTGGTCAAATAGCCCTTACACAGCCTGGAGGTGTGTTTGGGGTCATTGTCCTGTTGAAAAATAAATGACAGTCCAACTAAACGCAAACCGGATGGAATAGCATGCCGCTGCAAGATGCTGTGGTAGCCATGCTGATTCAGTATGCCTTCAATTTTGAATAAATCCCCAACAGCGTCACCAGCAAAGCACCCCCACACCATCACACCACCTCCTCCATGCTTCACGGTGGGAACCAAGCATGTAGAGTCCATCCGTTCACCTTTTCTGCGTCGCACAAAGACACAGTGGTTGGAACCAAAGATCTCAAATTTGGACTCATCAGACCAAAGCACAGATTTCCACTGGTCTAATGACCATTCCTTGTGTTCTTTAGCCCAAACAAGTCTCTTCTGCTTGTTGCCTGTCCTTAGTAGTGGTTTCCTAGCAGCTATTCTACCATGAAGGCCTGATTCACACAGTCTCCTCTTAACAGTTGTTCTAGAGATGTGTCTGCTGCTAGAACTCTGTGTGACATTGACCTGGTCTCTAATCTGAGCTGCTGTTAACCTGCGATTTCTGAGGCTGGTGACTCGGATGAACTTATCCTCCGCAGCAGAGGTGACGCTTGGTCTTCCTTTCCTGGGGCGGTCCTCATGTGAGCCAGTTTCTTTGTAGCGCTTGATGGTTTTTGCGACTGCACTTGGGGACACTTTCAAAGTTTTCCCAATTTTTCGGACTGACTGACCTTCATTTCTTAAAGTAATGATGGCCACTCGTTTTTCTTTACTTAGCTGCTTTTTTCTTGCCATAATACAAATGCTAACAGTCTATTCAGTAGGACTATCAGCTGTGTATCCACCTGACTTCTGCACAACACAACTGATGGTCCCAAACCCATTTATAAGGCAAGAAATCCCACTTATTAAACCTGACATGGCACACATGTGAAGTGAAAACCATTTCAGGTGACTACCTCTTGAAGCTCATCAAGAGAATGCAGAGTGTGTGCAAAGCAGTAATCAGAGCAAAAGGTGGCTACTTTGAAGAAACTAGAATATAAGGCGTATTTTCAGTTGTTTTACACTTTTTTGTTAAGTACATATTTCCACATGTGTTAATTCATAGTTTTGATGCCTTCAGTGTGAACCTACAATTTCAATAGTCATGAAAAGAAAGGAAATTCATTGAATGAGAAGGTGTGTCCAAACTTTTGGTCTGTACTGTATATTTCTGCTTTAGTAAAATGAGTTCCATCCCATACAGGAAACTGGAAAGTCATCACATGTAACCACGCATGCTAACCTATGAAGTACTGTCAGGGTATCAAAGATGTGTGCAGGGTGACTTATTTGCTTGGGCTTTTGGGCTTGTGTGCAATGTTTAGTTAGCATCTATGTATGTAGCTTTTCCGCCATTGCAGTAACCTACTTGTAGTTAGTTAGTAGTTAGTTGTAACTATAGACTTATAGGCTCGGCAAAGATGGACGTAGTAAGGTGTCAACCATTGGTTTGCATTGGAGCCGGTTTGAAGCCCAGACTTGCCTTCCAAATAAGAAGTGCGGAGTGTTTCCTTTCATGTCTTGAAACACCATCCCCAGCGCTACCTTCACTGAAATGAATGCTAGCTAACTATGAGCACCAAGTAGGGCACACATTTTAGCTAAACAAAAGAACTGGCATGCTCAACTCAGTGTTTTCAAAGTAATGGGTACTGACCCCAAAAAATGTAAGTAAACAATTAGAGATGTCAGCACTCACAAGTCTCTGTATATTGTAACTTTAATGGTGCACAGCAGCAAAAGCAAACGGACGAGTTTTGAGGAAAGCCTGGGGCTGCTTACACATTTAACCAAATTGTGCTAACGGGGCAATAATTGCAATCAAGTAACATTAAACCTACTGAGACATTGTGACAATAAAATGATACATTGCGAGTTCTCCAAACTTTCAATTATAAATATCAATCAGTGCTCACCAGCACACTTATAAGAGGGTCCAAATCTAACAATTAGAACCATAATGACCTGTTGATTTAGTATTTCTAGAGAGATGCTGATGCTTTCTGAATGGGAGTCAATCCCAAGCTGTGGTAGTTGCAACCACTTATACAATTAAACTTCATTTGGATTGATTGTAAAATATTATCTACTATATAATGTAAATGCAATATGTTGCTGAAGCCCTCCAGTGTTCCTGCAGTATCAAAGGGTATATGGTGTAATTTAACCCACAGTGTAGTCTGTTAAATTAATTTGACTGCTGAGAGGACCAGTGGGCCCCCTGGGAGACAGTGGTTTAGACACCCCCCACTCTGGAGCACAGTCACGACTGTAGCCTCCAGCAGACGGGGTCAGTTCATTGACAATTTGTGTGTGTGTGTGTGTGTTTTTGTGTGTTAGAAGGGGATTAACTGTCTATAACTTTGTGGTTTTCCTGTTTAGTCTAAGTTTATGACCGTCTGGAAGAGGACAGCAATGGCAAAGATCAACCATACAGACACACAGACAGGCTGACAGAGAGACACACCCACAAACACACACCCAAACCCACTTAAGCCCACATGTGTCTCCCCCTCCTCTTCTCTCCGTTGGGGGTATAACCACTTGGAAAAGGGAAAATATTTAGGTCATTCCTGAAATTAGGTGCAATTGTAAACAGAAACACATGTCACTGTGGGTTTTTGGGGTGAAGGGTTTAAAAACTGTTTTTAAAAGATAAAAGTAATATGAAAACATTCTTACATTGAAAGTAATTACATTCATTATCACGCATTATGAAATCAGAGTTAGTGTTGCTTGTGGCTGCAGGTAATATACAGTAATATGTATTATGATATCAAATAATTATAGCTCTTTGCTGTCCTCTATATAGGTTTTGTCTTTACATTATTATGACAGCAAGTTGAGAAAAAGCATTGGAGCAGCAGACATGGTATGTGGGAAGAGACTATAAGGGGAGAGAAAGGGAAATCTTGTCATGCCGGTGTAAGTCCATGAAATGAAATTTAATTGAAAGTGAGCAGAGGGAAGCGAGATAGGGAAATGTCCTGACCCTTCTGATCAGCCCCCAAAATCTGTCTCTGAACTTTCTGCCTTTATTTTCTTTGTATAATAACTCATTCATTGCTCTCTTTCAATGCACGATGACTGACTGTCTGCTTGTCTTCTCCTTTGGTGCTCTCTTTTTTGAGGGGAACACACACACACACACACACTCTCACTCTCCCTCTCTCTCCCTCTCTCGCTCCCAGGGCAGGAAGTCTTAGTGAGAGCAGGATGTTGACTTAGTTTTCATTTCAGCTTTTCCTGAGACCCCTGGAGGTCGACAGAAGAGCGGCCAACAGATGTAAAGCGAGAGATAGAGATAAGAAAACAAAAGTAGGCTTAATGTACATCATCTGAGTCTTATTGCACCAGGCAAGTAATAACAAGAAAATGTAAAGTACATATTTATTTATATGTACTCATGTGGAGGGATAATATTGAGAAAAACAGCAGGAGTGAGACAAATGCGGAGAGACAATTGTATTACATATTATAAGGATTTGTATGGTTTTTCTTCATTTTATAATGTGGTTATTCTATGACTAGTTAAATGACATTCTTTTATATATCACTTAAAACTGAAATAACATGAACATATTCACTGTGACACCTCAGGAGACGGACAATGACTTGGCGGAGTGACTTTTTTTATACACAAATATAGCCTCCTAGTACCTTTTTTTTTTTGTATTTTTGTGGCATTCCAGTGACTGCACACGTTCCCACAATGCAAGAGGAACACTCATTATGAAAATACTCATAGTCACTACTGAAGCTGCAACCACTGAAATGTCATGAAATTGCCATGAACTCAAAGTCACTACCAGTATCAATCTATCCACATCAATTTGTCAGCATGACATTTGAGGATGATTTTTCTGAAAGTGTTCTCTGCACACCAAAATCTAAACTTTATCTACTGCAGAGTGGCAAAGTGTGAAAACACAGAACCGTCAAATCTGCTGCCCAAAGCTGATTATGTGCCTCTTTTTAACAACTAATACTGATAGAGAATATATAATCAAAAAATTTGGGGTAGAGGTTTTATGATAACATCAATCCGATACTTCAGTCATAATTCTGCTCTTGTCTCACATCATAAATGGTCACACCATAGTGCATTTCAAGAGTTAAACATGAAACTTTAAAAAAGTAGGTAATGATTGACAGGATTAATAAGTGCTCTTGCCTTCAGATGGCTACAGTGATTTAATGAAGTTAATGTTTTCATATAGTATGAAGCAGCTGTGGACATCAGATACTGTAAGAATCATATCATATTTATTAAAACAATAAATGCAGACTGCTTTACCGACACTTAATGTTATTTAAATGCATTCACTGAAAAGTGTTAAATCAAATACATAGTTTATGTATGAGCATTATTACATTATTCAATTGTTTTTCCTATCTTTTCTCTGTGCCACTTCTAAGACCTAATTTCCAATGAAATACCAACAACTGTCTTTGCACCTTCTCACCTGCACAACTCCTCTCACCTGCACAGTCACACTCAAGTGAATTTCAATTTTAAGAAAATACCAGAGTGTTGTTGAACTGTTGGTCTTGTTTTATTTAATTTGTTCTCAATTTGAATAATTAAAGCAAAACTGTTTTAGACGAAGGAATAAGAAATACCTCTTGGAATGCAACTAATTATTTATTCATGATCAATTAATCGATTTTCTTTTTCTTTAATTTTCTTGATTTATTGATTAGTTGTCTGGTTTGTAAAATGTCAGAATAAGATGTCCAGACCAGCAGTCCACAACCTAAATATATTTAGTTTCTATAACATAAGACTAAAGGAACCAGTAAATATTCACATATAAGAAGCTTTTCTGTAAAAAATTATTAATTAATTATCAAAATACTTGGCGATGACTTTTCTGTCAATAATCGATTCTTTGACTAATCATTGTAGCTCTAAATATAACACATTGCCAACATCCTTTATGGATGAATATGAAAAAAAGAAGGAAAAAAATCAGTTACAAAGTGGCACTAATAATATTATGATGAACACTTTTATAATGTGTTACTTTGTATAAGTATAGAAACAGAGAGTCACACAAACAGAGCCAGGCAATGTCCAGAAGATGTAATTTACTATCTATTAGATACTAATTCATTTATCCAGCATGTTAGTACAAACTATGTTACCATAGAAACAACACGTAGAAACCAAGGAGCTTTAGTCATCAATATGTTGTGATGTGCAGCAACTAGGACAGATGGACACCTTTGTGTGTGTATATGTGTCATGTGTGAGTGTGATGTGATTAAGGTGATGACTGAATACATGCCATATTTAAACCTGTCTAAAAGGTTTATTAAAACATGTCATGCTGTCATCACTAAACTTTTTCTTAAAAGTTAGATCTTCAGTATCATTTTAACCCAAACCTTTTGTTTCTCGTGATCATGATTTAATTATTTTTGACAAAGCATTGTTTCCTTGTCTTAATTAATCAGGTAAATCACTTTGAACTTTTGTGCTGATGTCTTCCTTAATGATCAAGCTCTTTATCAGAAGGACGCTTTTCTTACTTAAGCTGTGTGTGCACTGTGTTATCTCACTATCTTCAGATAATTGTCTCGTTAACTTGAGCCAGCAAATTATTTTTGTACTGTTGCTATTTTACCATCATTGAGTTATGACTCAGGTAAACACTGCAGCTACCATCCGCTACCAAATTAACTCTTGAGAAAACATATTTTTCTTAGTTTTTGTGGAAAAGTTTGATATCTGAAGTTACCAATATAATTATGTTCTCAAGACTCCAGGACTTCAAGACTGTATAAAAATGATGAATGAGTAACATAACTACCACCATTAGCTTCCAGGTTGGTGGCTCATATTTTTTTTTTTTTATATTTTCCGTCATCTAATGTACCTAAGAGGGTCATATTTGTGTATTTATTTGAGTGTTTCATTTGTCACATTTTTTGTTGCCTTGTAAACTTGATGTGTAGCCAAAATGAACACCTGTCTTTTATCTTTTTCTAAGGGAGAGACTCTAATGAACTGTTCATTACAAGATCAGACACATTGCAGCCAGGATCTAGCAAGTTGTGAAATTAATCCTCTCATTGTTATAACACGTTTGATATCTCCAGATTATAAAATAATAAAGTCAAGATCTGGAGATTGTGGGTACAAACACACACTCTCTGACATTTCCACCTGCAGGAAGACATCTTGAGGAAATTTGTCACCACTTGAGACATGTGTCGAATTCTTCTGTCCTTGTTAAACTGTTAAAATCCCATTTCCTGGATTGCCTTGTTTGTGAAACTAAGGGGTAGAATAGAAATCATATTTCAGGTGTTTAGAGCACATCTGAGCAAACAAAGCAGATTACTTTTGTAAAAGTGATTTTAACAAAGCTGGCACTGATTAGTGTTTGCGCTTTCAGACTGGGACTGTCAAATATGATTGGGAATTTGTTAGTGAGGGCTCTACATGCATATTATATACATTTGTGCTCGTCTGTGTGTCTGCATGGTCAATTAATTTGTACGTAACACATTTGTGCACACCTGAGATGATTGTGTAGGTGTGTATCACTGTTTTGTGTCTGTGTTTTTATGCACGCACACAACTTTGTATGTGAATATGTTGATGTAAAGGCTATGTGTGTGTGTGTGTGTGTGTGTGTGTGTGTGTGTGTGTGTGTGTGTGCGTGTGCATGTATGATACAGGATTATTGCAGTCTCATCCCTCATTCCCCTTCTGGCCCTGACCCTTTTAAACAACACTCTATCTATCTCTGGGAATCCCTCCATCCATCTCATCCCTCTCCATCAATCTTTCTATCTTTTTCTCTACCCATCTCTCACTTTCTCTCTCTCTCTCTCTCTCTCTCTCTCTCTCTCTCTCTCTCTCTCTCTCTCTCTCTCTCTCTCTCTCTCTCTCTCTCTCTCTCTCTCTCTCTCTCTCTCTCTCTCTCTCTCTGTCTGTCTTTCTCTGCGTCTGTCCGTGTCTGTCTGTCTTTCTCTCTCTCCCTTCAACTACTCAGGATGGAGGAGAGATAGAGTTGCAGAGAGAGATGATCCTGTCTTTCTCAACCTTCTTCTTATTCCATCAAGCATACATCTAGCCTCAAAACTCAACAATAACACATCCATCACACACACACACACACACACACACACACACACACACACACACACACACACACACACACACACACACACACACACACACACACACACAGCCGGGCAAGCAGTGCAGTGTCATTTGCTCCCTTGACAGAAAAAGCAAATAAAGTTTTATTCATAATATAATAAGGAACCCTGATACAATAAAAACAATTTGCTGTCATTCTGAAGCTTTTGGAAATTCGGTCATATGTTCATATTTTCTCCTTAAATGTAGTTTTAGCTTCCATACTGCTGTCTTATTGTCCCTATTACCACATTGATGAGTGACATGCTTTAACAGTCCTACTTTTGTGATGTACAATATCTGTGTTGGTGCATTTGTTATGTTGGATGTATAGAGACATGCAGTTTGTTTAAAATTTCCAGCAAGGACATCAAATGTGGCTTTTGAAAAGATTCCTGGTTCTTAAATGTAGGATTAGTTTATGACCAGATAGCTGTAAAGGGTTCTCATCTAGCCTCAGCTGTAGTTTAGTGAAAATTAGCTAATGTTAGCATGCTAATACACTGAATTAAGCTGGTGATAGTGATGAAAATGACAATCTACACATCAGTATGTACAGTATATTGTTAGCCTGTTAGTATGATGAAATTTATATTTAACCCAAACCACTGCTGTGCCTACAAAACTTCTCTTAAGTTGTTGGCAAGGAATCATGGTTAGCCTTTGACATCATGTGCAGTATTGCAAAAACCTGGAGGGAGAGGCATAGAGTTGTATCTGGATGCCACTACATTTTATATGGAAGCAAAGATTGTGAAATATTTAAATGAGCATATCATTTTAGATATTGAGCCACTACATTGGAAGTGACAGTTGGACAAACAACAGCATTCTCAGGAATAAAATCATTTGTAATGTTGATGATGATGATGAAACTGGTAGAGGCATCCACTTTTCAGTTCACAACATAAGCCCTTAACACTACTGTACAAAAACACATGTAAGCTTTATCATGTAACCGTAACCAAATTACAAGGTGATATATTGTATAAATAAATCTCCCAGCTTTTACATGGGAAGTTGCTGTGTAATCAGTGTTAGGCTGTTGAAAGAAATTCTTTGGCGATGACATTGCCCAACTCTCATGGGGTGTACTAATACATTTTGACATTATTATAATTTAGAGCCTGTATGGCAGAAAATCCTCTGAGACATCTGGTTAACAGAGCGTAGATAGGGGATAGAGAGCCAGCCTGCCAGCCTGTGGGGTAAGTAGGTGGATAGGTAGGTAGGTAGGTTACCTTGGTTATCAGAGCAGAGAGAAAAGAATAAAAGGTGATGAACCTGAGTAGGTGTGTGTCTGTGTGTGTGTGTGTGTGTGTGGCAGTCACAGAGCTGTAGGCAGACAGTCATTGTGTTCTTGTCATTCAGTGAATCTGAAACCTGAAACCTGTCTGTAGTCAGTCCTCTCCAATTCCTTGTTGTTATCTCACCTTATTATTCAACAGAAAAAGCAAGAGAGAAGAAGTGTTATCTGTAGCCAAAGTCAGAGTTGTATGCATGATCAGTTTCTCTTCGCTATGACAGCCTACATCAACACCGAAAACCCACAGAGCTCTAGACAGAAAATCTAATTAAAATGATCAATCAAGTCATTTTCTATTCCTGCTTTCTACATAATTTTGTGAAGGAAAGACCAAATCTGTTTTTCTGTGAAAGTTAGGTGATGAGAAACAAATTCCCTTCCCATATTCTGTTGTTCAGGCCTCACATGCTTTCTACTAGTAACATGTCTCCAGTACTACCTGTTCATAGTTTTGCCACTGGTGACTAAACTGGCTCGCTCTCACAACTCTAGGAACTTTGAGTTGTGTGAGGAGGGTGTGCGGACTGCGGACACCCAGCAGGACTAAAAAGCAAAACCTCTCAAAGGGTGGATGAGTTCCCCCATTCCACTGGGAACCAAGAGCTATTTGTACTTTGAGAGGAGAGCAGCACCACCAGGGAAACAGCTGATTAAAACGAAGAATCCATAACCATATTAGATCGGTCGGGGCCTGGGCTAACAATATCACAACTCCTCTCGAACTTCCCCAGGGTGGGATTGAAAAGTATGCTACTGGGGAAGACAGACTACTGGGACTTCCAAAACACAAAGTAACTACTGGAACATTGAATTTGAGAATAATCCCCACGGACAGGAAGCTCAACAAACGGGAGAATGGACAGATATTGTACAGGTGGAACATCCTTGTATATGCCAAGGATGTTCCACCTGCAGAGATGAGATGTCTGAACACCTGGGAGAAGAGGACACAGTAAAGAGATCAAGTGAAATAAAGAGAGCAAAAGATGACAAATGAAATGTGATAACATCCAGTGAGGATATGAGAACAGCTCAAAATATGCTAATGAAGTCATAAAGTAGCTCCCCAGAGAGAAAACAGTTAAACCTTCAGTAATCTAAGATGCTGGTGGTAAACTGCTAGCAGGAAATGGAGTGATACAGAAAAGAGTACTGAACAGAGTGAAAGTGAAAGAACGTTACTACTACCCCATCACAACTTTTCCAGTCATACTTACCAGTCTGGACGAAGAAGGGGGCAGAGTGTAGAAGATGATAAACCAAAGATACTGAGAAGTGAAGTAGAAGAAGCTGTGAGGAAACTGAAAAGTGGGAAAGCCACAGGGTTTGATGCCAACAGAATTAATCAAGAGTGAGGAAGATTAAACCAATAATGTGCTACACTCTATCTGCAACTTAGTCTGGAGGAGTGGAGAGTGGCCATCACATCCCACTGCCAAAGAAGGGAAACCTACAGAAATGTCACCCAAGTAAGGTCTTGTTGAGAATCACTAATAGGAGGATAAAAATGAGAGCCCAAGACATCTTATCTGTGGAACAAGTTGGCTTCTGAAGTGGACGTAGCAGTAGCACTTTTGAACAAATCACCAATGTGAGAACCTTGAACAAGAAATAAAGAGGTCATTCAACTTCAAGAAAACATTTGATAGGAAGTGTATTTCGTGTCTGCACCACATTTGACTGATAGATGCCATCTATGACAGCTATATAAGGTTTCCAGGATTTCCATGTTTGGAGGTGCTGGCTAGATAGATTACTTTCCTGCAAGAGACCACAGTTCACCTCCTGTTTCCAACTGTAAGTATCATGTTTTCAATCCACATTTCACAGCTGAATTGAAAAGATGAAACTGACACAAATTAGAAATACAGAACTGTAGGCAGCTTAAGCGTATTAGCGGTCTCAAATCAAGGTAAAATTACACTATTAAAGATTGCAGTCTCCCACACACTTGCGTATTTGGTTGGTGATTCTTCCAGGTTGTTCATCAAATCCCATGAATAAGCAGGATGTTGGCTTAATTTCCTGGCATGAGCAGGAGGCAGCAGTTATAAGCAGAGCGGAGAAGGAGGACCATGAAAAATATGTTCATCAAAGCCACTGTTTTGATCATGTATTAAGACCTTAACCAAGATAATTTCTCTACACAAGTCTGGTTAAGGAATTTGATTGCGTTGGCAATATGATGACTGGTGCACACTTTTTGTTTGCCCCAGCGATAAGTGCATGGGTTGGTAAGTTCGAGCAGGCACAGGTGAAAACGAGTCCTGCATGCTGTTTCTTTCTTTATTTCTTTATTTCTTTATTTCTTTCAGAGCTTTATCTTTTGCTTTTTTGCCCCTGTTCAAATTGGGAATAATTGAACAAAAGAGCGCTGTGACTGTGAACCTGCTCTCCACTGAGATTGTCGACCAAATATCTGACTGAAAATCTTAAGGCATCAAAAAAAAAAAAAAGAAAGAAGAAAGAAGAAAAACGAATACATGGCACAATGAAATGATGAAACTGAAAGGACTGTGATACAACTTGAATAAAAGCAGTTTTATTGTCATTGTAGTGTTCGGGCTGAGAGACTGAATGAAGCGTATCAGCCGATTTTAAGATACTGTTGGGAATAATGCATTGTGATTATGGAGCTTTTTTATAACTAATCTTGTCTATATATTGGATGATCTATGTGAAGTGACATTTTTGATGGTATAAAAGAATAATTCATGTAACTTATGTAACTGTGAAAAGGTTGCTTTTCACCCTTTTCACTAAGCTCTGTTTCCTAACAATACCAGTGTTTTCAATCCAGTTTTTCTATTAATCGCGTTGGAATACAAAAATGGAATACTGACATAATGGACTTTTTCTGGTTTTTCCCAATATTATTCAGTCCTGCTATGCATTTGAGTGTTGATGTGTAATAGTACAGTAAGGCTAATTGTCAACTTATCCTGTGAAAGTTACAACAGGTGTGAAGCATTACTTGCACTAAGCATAGAGCCATCATGACTGTCAAGTTTAGATGGGAAGGAATGTGAATCGGTGAATTACAATCTGTATTATTTGGTACACATATGGCTGTGTGTGTATGTGTGTGTACTCATTGAAAATTGTGACTGTCAGCAGTAACAGAGAAATTCAACATGGCTTTTGACTATATGACTATATGCTTTGAAAGCTTGGTATCAGTATAGCTCACACAGTGGTAACCTGAGTAGATGGTACAGTGAGGTTGAGAAGGTAAAATGCCAATCTCTGGTCTGGTTGTGATGAGTGGGGTAGAAATATGATCGCTGCTTGCTGTGAGGATGCAGATTGTATTTTCAAGGGTTAATTTTTGCTTCTGGCTCACTGATGTTTTTGTTCAACATACTTCTGCTTTCTGACCTGCTTCCTCAACATCATTCATAAAGTTTTCCGGTGCCAAACAATATATTCTGCCTATGTAGCTACTGAGGTGACAGCACTACAGTCAAATAAACATAAATGTCTATTTAACATCTTTTTTTTGACAGAAGCTGAGTCCCAAAGATCAAATGTTCATTCTTGTAGGTCAAGAATCACTTAAATGTACTTGAATGTTGGCTTTGGCTGGTCTCCACAAACTCTCAGACTATCTTCACAAGCTAATTGAATCTGTCTGTTAGGGTTAATATAATACATTAATGCTGTCTTTAAGAGTTCATATGCTCCATAATGAATTACTAAGGGACACAATAATGACCGCTACAAAGTTCATTACACAGTGAGAACTTGGTTACAACATTTGTCTAGAGGATAATATTTTCCTTTATTGAGACTTTTGTATTATGTAAATCTGGGCTTCCGCAGTGGGGCGTGTCTGTCTCAGATCTCATTTCTAAGAGAGACTGAGAAGTGTGTGTATTTGACTGAGAGTGTACAGTATATGATAAATTGTGAGAACGTGTGTGTGAGAATGTGTACACATGTGTGAGAGAGACTTTGGGTGTCTCAGATGTTCTTCACAGTTCATCAGTGTTAACATATGGTCAAACAGCTGGGCTCATCTGGACACACACACACACACACACACACACACACACACATAATATACACAATGTCCACACAAGTGCTTCTCCTCTGCTGTTTTCTTTTTACACTTTTTCCCCCCTTCCATCTCATCCCTCTATCTTGTCTGTTTACAGTTATTATAAATTCATATAAGTCTGTTTACATTTGTGTGTGAGTGTGCATGTTGTTTAACTATAAAATCTGTTGATGTTAGACCAAGACTGCAATATCTGACGTAACATGTTAGTACGTGAGTGTGTGTGTGTGTTTATGTGTGTGTGTGTGTGTGTGTGTGTGTGTGTGTGTGTGTGTGTGTGTGTGTGTGTGTGTGTGTGTGTGTATGTTTGCCAGACAGGAAATGTGAACCATGTGCATGTTGAGCATTCCAGGACTTTAAGTTCAGCAAGCTTGTCATTCACTCTGGGACGAATGTTCTTTTACTATGGGAACGACACAGATGAGCTACTCCTACAGTCTGGAAAACAATACAGACTGTGTGCAGTCTCGTGGTGTGTTTGTGTGATGATGACGTGTAGACAAAAATAATGTTTTTGTTTTAGCTTTAGTGTATATGTATATCACATATCCATTGGGAAACAAGAAGAACATATTAAAAGATCCCCTCCAGGCATGTTTTAAAATTGATATAACATAATACTTTAAATACTAATTTGTGTCTAATATGGTTCAGTTATCTCATTAAAATCCCTAAAATGACATCTACTCCTTCTTTTCCTCAAACTCTCCAGACTCTGTGAATATGCAAATGTTTTTCATTTCAGAAGTTTAATTTCTGGACAAATGTTGTGTCCTACTTCTCAGAAAAGTCCATTCTTATGTGAATTGGATGCTTTAAGTTTCCACAACACACTCAAGTTGCATACTGGAGCATGACTGACTCCAAACTAGTTTTAATTGTTGTAATCTTTGGGACCACAGAGAAACTTTCCCCATATATCATTCTGCAGCTCAAACATCCAACTGAAGTAACAAGAAGTAAAACATATTTTTGAGATGTTACTTCATATTTTTTAGTTTAGCTGAAATGATTGGTTAAAAGGTTCCAGCTGTTCTAATGTGACTATGTGATGTTTTCCTTAATGTTCTATGACAGTAAACTGAATATCTTTCTGTTTTGGACAAAAAAACGTATTGTAATATCAACTTGGGTTTTGAGAAATTGTAATTGGGCACTTTTCACCATTTTTGGACATTTTATAGACCAAATGATTAATCAATGAATCAAGAAAATTAGCACATAACGTAAATAAGCATTGGATGCAGCCAGAAAAGCAAGTCCAATCACTGTGGCTTGCCAAACAAAAAAATAGTTTCTGAAATGTTGGCATATTTTTTTCTTAGGGTGGTAGGGGATGAAGTTCAGGTTGTACAGTATTTTATTATTGGAATACTTTTATTATGGAGATTTTGAGTTAGGCTGGCTTTTTTTTTTTCATTTTTGTGTCCCATAGGAGGTTTTTTTGTTTAGCACCACACCCACCCATGATGGCTCCACCAGCAAAGAAACAAAGTCACTTTTGCATAATAAAAGTTTATTGATGGCTTCTCACAATATCCTGAAAATAAATAAATAACGAAAACCTTTTCCATGATGTATGTTCTCTCCAAGTTTCTGTGGTTCCAGCAGTGAAAAATATCCATGGACAGGAAATGAAAAAAAAAAAAATGCTTGAGTAACATAATGCAAATTTATAGTCCTTTGATAAAGTACTGCACTGCTCAAAGTCTGCACAGTTGAAAGCAGGCCAAAAAGAAGAAAAAAAAAGTTCTCTGTGTGCTGCTTTTATCCAAAGATAAAGTGAACACAGCTCTCTATCTGTAAGGGTTAAATTATGTTAACTGCATTAGACTGTACCAAAAATATACATCCAGATTAACTAACTAGGATGGTATAACACGGCCGCCCTCCCCCTCATGTTCCAGGCTAATTACTCTCGACCTCAGTACAGCAGACACAAGCATGGGCTGGCTCACCTCAGAACAACACGCACAAACCGACAACACTTTAATGATTTTGAATACAAAACCTGTACACAAAGCTGGGTGAACTCAATGTTCCTCATAACCTCTACTGTAGCACTCTGGCAATATAACATAATTTTTGCTTTGAAGAAAAAAGCCAACCAGACCTCATTTGAACTGCTCTGAACAGACTGAAGAACCTGTGATTAGTGATAATCTGAGTACACTTTTACACAGTTATGATGAATATCCACATGATATCTTTATACATACATATTTATGATATTTAAACAGTCAGGCTTTTTTTTAGGAATTATGATTGTTTACTGTCAAACACATCATCTTCATCTCTGTATGTCATATATGTCAGATTGTTCCTTTTTGTACTCCAGATAGAGGAAAGCTTCCGCAACTCCAGTTTATATGTATTAGAAACCAGCACATAATGTACAGCTGTTTATGTTTCATCATCTATTTCTGAATGTAATAGTCTGTGTGTTTTCTTTCCAGGATTGTTCCCTGCTGTATTGAACCTGGCCACCATGGCAGACATAACAGCCAACGCTACCTGTGGTTCATTGGGTCCAGAGATGTTCTGTAAGCTGGTAGAACATGTACCAGGTCAGCCTGTGAGAAACCCACAGTGTCGAATCTGCAACCAAAAGAGTGAAAATCAGTTTGGTAAGAAAAACTCTCACACATACAGTACACAATGACTTATAGTAACTGGGATTACAATAATTAATCATGCTAGATAAGTTAATTAGAGCCCAATTGGCCAGATGGTAACCAATCATTTTGTCTGAAATGATAATTAGGAAATGAACTGAGGAATCAATCGCAACATGACAAGATGACAATAGAGAATTAGCCTTCAGTCATGATTCAAACAGCCGAACTGACAGTCAGTTAAATAGTCAATCAATGATTCAGTTAACCACTCAGTCACAGCAGCTAAACATTCACTCGTAAACTAATAACCAGGCATCAGTGACTCTATCAACCATGTAGTGAGCTATTAAACAGTCATTTAGTCAGCTAGTCAGCCACATTAGCTTTTCTCACTTGCTTCGCTGACTAGTTTGCCACTCAGTCCATCACCCATTCAGTCAGCAGGTCGGGCTGTTATTTTTTAACAGGCAGTCAACAAGGGTGAGGAAAAAAGAAGAGGGAATGGATACACTGCTACAAATAAGTTATGAAAGTTTTAAGGAAGCATGAAGAACCTGCTGTTACAGATACGGTTATTTAAAAACTAAGATTTGAGATTTAGGTATATTTCATGTGACTAATCAGTTGTGGATCAGTAGTGGATTGTTGACCAATTAATTGACTGACTGACTGACTGGCTGTGTGGGATGAGTAGTCTGTTATTTTCAGATTTCAGAAAAGAGCGGAGAGGATGTGTGGTGAGGATAAATTCATGACAGGATATAGTTCCCTTATCTTTGAAGTGATAGCTGTCACTGTTTTTACAAGAAATGTCACAAATAATTAGGCTGGTGATTGACAGCTGCTGGTCAAGCTGAATTATCACATCTTATATTAAACACACAAACACACAGCTTACATACAAAGCTATATAGTAATAATGTGCGTTATCTGGCTGTTCCATTAAAGCTATTGTGTGGAGTAGTAACAGCATCCAGGAGTAGATTGTGCAAATATGGTGATTCTTTTTTTTTTTTTAATTCAGAAGTGAAATAAAGTCATCTGAAATTGGAAAAGGGAAATCTATTATTCTTTCTTTTTTCATGGTAGAAAAATGCGCTTCTGGTATCTGGCCTTGGATTGTTGAAATGCCAGATGTTTAAAAAAAAAAAAAAAAAACGGCAAAGAGGAAAATCGTCCTTTCAGAACGATGTTGTATTCAAGACTAAAATGATTTTTGGATGTTTGAATAGAATAAAATGGCTGATACGCTTTTCTGTGTGTGTGTGTGTGTGTGTGTGTGTGTGTGTGTGTGTGTGTGTGTGTGTGTGTGTGTGTGTGTGTGTGTGTGTGTGTGTGTGTGTGTGTGTGTGTGTGTGTGTGTGTGTGTGTGTGTGTGTGTGTGTGTGTGTGTGCAGAGCGTCATCCCATAAAGTATGCTATAGACGGGACCAACCGTTGGTGGCAAAGTCCCTCCATCAAGAACGGAATGCAGTACCACTATGTGACTGTAACGCTGGACTTGAAACAGGTAAACCCCCCCCCCCCCTCCCCACACACACACACACACTCAAAAGCTAGCAGTGGCTGCGGTCAGCTTGGATTTATACTGGTGGTTTTTAACCCTATCATTGGAAACCACTGTAACTGTGAATCACATCAGACCACTATTCTCTGTGAAGAGGTGAACCTAATTCCATTCATTGAGTTTCATTTAACAGCATCAGAAAACAGTCGTATAGTGTTAGTCTTTGTTTTTCAATGGCATAAGCGACCTACTGTTATTTCATCAGGGCCGGAATTGGTTAAAACAACCTTGCCATCAATCATTTCATAAGCATGGGTGGTGTCACTCTTTAAATAATGGCTTTCCATTTTTGATTTGGAAAGCTTGGCAGGGATCTTGATGATTGAGGGGCTGTACACTGACATGGGAGAATTTAGGACATCTAATTTAGTTTAGAAGTGTGATTTAACAGATTTAACAGATTAGACTGCCAGATTATAATTACATAGAGAGACTAGTTCATAAGGAGCCCTCAGGTCACTAAGGGACGCCAGTCAAAAATTACTCTGAAAGTAAAACATTTATTAATTATAGATTTATAATCGAAAAGCCAATCATTTAGATCAATGAAATAAAAATCTTGAGCAACACACATTAGTAATAACAATGTAGATATCTAATATGAACGATTATTGCTCAAGCAAATTGTCTTATTGATTTTTGAAAGATTTATGTCAACTTAAAGTACATCTTATTTAGTCTCCGTGGACTACAGCTCACACCTTGCTGTTCTGATCTTCTATCACTCTTCTATCTGTTGTTGATGTCTTCTTGGATGTTTTACAGAAATGTCCTGAAACATATCTCAAAACTAAAATCAGGAAGTTAGAAAAAGTGTATGAGTAGGAAAGGATGGGGCAAAAAAGAGAAGAAAAACAGATAAACAGACAAATAGAAACAAATAAAATAGATAGAAATAGATTGATGGAAAAAAAATCTATAGCGTTGATGACAATTTTAAATGTAGTTGTTAGTATGTTTGTTTAGTTCTAAAATGTGATTTGATGCCAGCTTAAACCTGACATCACACAAGATGCAAAGCCAATACTGTAACATTCAAACTCTGTATTGCTTTCTCTTTTTCCCACTGTGGAGATTGACTGAGAAAACCATAAAAATGCATTCAATGCAACTGTGCAACAAAGAAATGGTTTACTCTGCTGCAGCTTACAGCCTGTCCACCATGTAAAGAGTGGACCAACAGCAAATCTTCAAACTCAGTCTCCCTGACAAATCCACAAAACAATTAAAATGACAAACCAGCATGTGTGACAAAGATGCAGCATTAGAATCAAAACCAACTCACCACCTGGCGACCATGGCTGTTATGTCTGCCATGGTCGCCACGTTCAATACAGATTTGAACAGAAGCTTAAAGTCTTCAGCAGCTGGCTGTAGAGTGGGTTAAGAGACCAAGGCACAACGGCCACACACACAATCCTGCTAATACTACATTTGGTGCCATCATTGACAGACATGTTTGCTTATGTTCCCCAATACATATAGCTATTGTGGACAGTCCATTGTGATCACTGGTGAAACTTGCATCACGTGGAGCCTCATGGCCTCATGTGTATGCTCAAAATATAACATGGATTTAAGCCAAGCGGGGAGTTCCGGTCCTCTGAAATGAGGCCAACGCAGAAGAAACTTAGAGCTGCTTTCTATCAAAAGGCCACCAGGGGGCGACCATTTTGTGTTCAAAAGGACTTCCGTCTCTATACAAGTCAATGGAGAATTCACCAACTTCTCACTTGATTTCTAACCTCAGTAAATGTTTTCAAAATGTGTTTATCGTCTCAATCGCTAACTTATAGCCTTCTTCAATGCAGTATGATGTTCATTTGTGAAATTTTGGCCTCCCTGATTTAATATTTGACGATAAAGCAGGGTATGCATTGGGGCGTGGCTATGTTGTGATTGACAGGTTGATTGACCAATGTCCTCGAGATCCAGCCCTTGCAACCAATCCCAACCTCCCTCGCCCATGACTCCCCCTCATGCCCATATAAGTAGAATCCGTGTTCTTTTTTTCCCAGCATGCACCTGAAATATTCAAGATGGCGCTGCCTAGAGTAGAAACTATTGGCTTCCGAGCAGCAGTCCACAAACCAATGGGTGACATCACAGATGTTACGTCCATTTCTTTTATACAGTCTATGATTTAAGCCCACAAAAGGCCCCAGGAATCAAACAATTGAGAATGTTCAATATTCTGCTCTTTCTTTATAAGCATTTCTGTAGTCAGCATGGTTTGTTAGAGGAAAGGAAGCAAACACAAAAACTACAATAAAATAGATGCTTTGTCCTCGAGAGTCAAGTATCAGTGTATTCATATTTGTAACAATAGAATTTTTCGTTTAGATGAATATAGAAGGAAAAACAAGGGGAAGAAGGTTATTGTCATTCATTGAAGTAGAGCAGTAGCCATATTGACATGTTAATGACCTCATGCCCATCAATCACATCTTTCACCTGCGTGGCGTAGCTGTCAAATATATATTTACCTATAAATGGTCTTACAAACACACACACACACATTTTCACACTTGTCCTCAAAGTGTGGCCAATGAATGCTTATCCTTCTATCTTTAGGTATCCACATTCACACACACTCTCCCTCACTTCTGACAATAATATGAGGCTTTGAAGCAGGGGACTTACATGTATACACTCGCACACACATGCAAGTTATTCTTGCTGTTGTCCACAGTCAAACTTGAATAGAGAGACATGGAAATTAATAAAGAATTGGTTCTAACAACTGACAGCTGGATAAGGGGAAAAAGACAGAAAAAAAGTCCTCATCTTACTCCATTTGTCATGAGCAGGTTCCTTAAAAGCTTTTTAATACCAGTGTACTTTTTCTCAATGACCACCTACTGAGAAGACTCCGTTCTAGCAGTCCTCATTTTATAATGGCTGTGTTTGCCATGTGTATTTATTTCAGACGAAAAGCTGTCCATCTTACTGTATATTTTTTCTCCATTTGACTAAGTACTCTTCTGAAATTGTCCATTCATATTTGCATTTTACTGATTTGATGATGAAGATGCCAGATGAAAAGTCAGGGGATCACCAAAGCCTGTAGGAGTTTTCTCTTCTGACCATTAATGTCTGTAGAAGAATTCATGGCAATCCATCCAACAGTTGTCAACATATTTCAATCTGGACTGAAATGGTGAACAGATCGACTGAATGACCAACAGGCTGACATTATCATTCCTCGAATCAGTGTGGCTAATATACATTACCCTAATTATAGCAACACATCAATTTAATATTGCCATTATTATAAAAAATTAAAGTCTAATATCAATTTTAGTCTGTCTACATTTGAACATCTTTAACAGAACTTTTTCTGAACTCACCAGGCTGTTCTAGCTGTTCTGTTATTTGCATTTACCCACTCCACATTACTGATGATTGATTATCAAAAGTCTCATTGAGTAAATATTTTGTGTAAGCACCAATAGTCATCCCAAGTATTTGGTCAAAAATATAGTGATATTTGATTTTGTCCATATCATCCAGTGTAGAGATGCTAATATAGGCATGATGTGGAGATTATATTAGAGGATTAGGGTTAGAGTTTTCTGAGTAATCTTGCAGCAGCATTTTGAACTAGTTGTCATAATGTCTTGAAAGAAGGTTCATTTAGAGTATTTGGACATGAGAAGCCTTTTACAACCAATTTCCCCAGAAAAGAATGAAAAGTACTATCATGAAGTATTTCTCTGTTCATTATCTCAATCGATTTTGTATTGATCAAAGTAGTAGATCAATAGATAGTCCTCGCACCTTATTTGCAGTGACTGACTGTATAGTCACTGCCATTAATGTTTATGTTTGTATGTGTGAGCAATGCAGTGCGTGCTTCAGTAGGAGTATTATGTGCATATATGTGTGAGTCTGATCAGTGCTATGGAAAGCTATTCACCCTCCGCTGCACTGAATTTCCCTGGTGAGCACAGCCATCTCACTCAGAAAATGACAGTGTGCTTAAGTGTGTGTGTGTGTGGTTATCGCCCGTGACATCACCACACTCATTTCCTCTCTTGTTATTGTTGAGCCTCTCTGGACAGAAAGACTAAATGATGAGATGGAGTGGGAGCTGAGGCAGGAGCATTTGTAGGGGTTGACAAGGTTTGAGGCTAAGCCCAGACCATCTGGGCTTAGCCATCTTGGTGCACGCCAAATCTTTTTTGGGTGGTCTCTGCTGTTCTGCCTGGACAGCTACTGCCTAAATTTCATTTAATTTTATTGCATTGTATGACTACTGCAAACATTACATTTTACATTTAAATTTGAATAGTAATGTTAAGACAATCGCTCTGGACAAAATGGACATCTGCAGGGCAGCTGAGAATACTCAAAGCTGGCCCCAGTGTTAATTGCTGCTTCACCTTTTTATTCTTTTTTACATTTTTATTCCACATAAATAAAATAACAGCGGATTGAATTGAAACACTTGTTTATTTTTGCAATTATTTAGAGAATATCAGGTGTTTTGACCATCTCTCCCCAAGTATCCTATATCCTTTAACTTATGTCATCTATGCCGACATGTCTAAATCATGTTTTTCCTTAAAGGTGCTATATGTACAAGTAACCCCAGCCTGTCTTGTCTCATAATACCACTTTGTACCTCAAGAGGTATTATGTAGTCACTGTAGCGTTCAGTCTGCCCTCCATCTAATATGAAAGGATGAAGAAGCCAACTGTTTACAGTGAATCTGTGCTATGGCGTTGTCAAGATATCAAAATGCAAGCAGGTGTTATTTAAATAACTGACCACATACTAGTAATCTAAATGCTACTTCTTTGCCTGAAAAAATATTAAGGGCCCAATTTTTACGATCCATAGCGCATGGCGTGAAGCGTGTGGCGCAAGTGCCTTTGGGGCGTGTCCAAATTCCCCTTTGGTATTTTAATGGTGGAAAAATGGTCACTGCGCCAGGTGCATGGTCTAAAAGGGATGGACTTAAGTCCCCTCATTAATCATAGGCGTGTCATCTCCCATTCCCTTTAATATCCAGGAGCGCTGTCACTTTGGCGGATTGCTATTGTAACGGCGCATTTACCCAGCAATGCATTTCAATAATATAACATGAGTTACTTTTGCTGAAAAGAAAGTTGGCTGATGAGCTGCTCATTTTGAGACCAACACGCCCATAGGTGCACAGACTGGTGCAAGTGAATTTGCTATATAGACAACGTGGATGTAGGGTGAGAAAATGACAACTGCGCCAGGAGAAACTAACAAAGACACATGCACCACGCCCGCCACCCGCTGTGCACCGACCGCAAGATGGGTCGGCGCACATTATAGTCCCAGATCGAAAATAACAACTGCTTGTAGCCAGGCTCAAAATCTTCGCCATTACTGCCCGTTGCTCAGGGCAGCCCTACTTCTTCATTCTCTCATGATAGACTGAGGGCAGACAGTGACTCACTATCGCCTCTTGAGGTGTAAAGTGATGTGTGTTACTAAGTGTGTGAGAGAAACAGTTGATGTCTGTGTATGATCTTCATTATTTTTAGATTCTTGGATTGTAAGTGTGCGTTCAGATGCATTTGACTTGACACATCTCTGACAGTCCTCTGCAGAGTCTTGTTGAAAGTTGTTGAGAACCATTTCTGACTTTGTGTGAACTTATTTCCTATGTTCTGGTTTAAGGGTTAAGTCTTTAAACCTTTTATAATCTTTTCATATCAAATTATTTAAATAAGTTTTCAAGTGTTGTGTTTCCATGTGTGAAGTCTTGTGTTGCCGCTGGCGTTGACATTAGTATGCATATAGATTAAGAAATTACCAGTAAATGTGTTAAGACTATATTGCCATGAGGGGTAGAACTTGCCTCACCATGGAAAATAATCTTTTTATCAGAGCCCAGACAGTATTGTGTTAAATTGCAGTTATTATGGAAATGCGGCGGCCAGGTTGACTGATGGACAGTTTGATGGACGTCATCAAATCATGCACCGGCTCTGCTCTCTGGGGGTGGGAGGAGAACCTGGCAGAGTGATCAGGATCCTGAAAGAGGCTGTCAGTCAAAGTGCTACCTCAAATAGATACCTCAACATACGCACACTCTAAAAATGCACAGAAACACCACCACAAATTCATACATGTCACATGGAAAATGACATCCTTGAGTTTCTGAAGACCATTTCTGTAATGGTCTGCATGCAATCTACAAGGCGGTACACTGCTGGCTCAAACCCTTTTAGCCGAAACACTCACCAAAAAGAAACACAGTTTGTGCACATTTAAATAAAAAAACAAAACAAAGAGTAGTAGTTAGTGCAATCGAGGGTAACAAAGTCTCACAAAAAGGTAAATAAATGACAAAAAAATCTTCTTTTGGGCTGAAATCCTGAAGTAGGAGGTGTATTGAAAAAAAACACTGAGAATCAACTGCTCTGTATTGAAAATGAGGAAAATACTACAAGAAAAGTCATATGGGGAAAAGTGATAAATGGAGTTCACACTTGTTAACCGGCTAAGTTATAGACACAGATTTGTGTTTCATTCCTCTACTCCCTTGTCTTCAGTGTTATATACTTGAATGTTAGTGTTACTCATAAGGTAGCATCACTTACTGCATTCATGCTTTTAGCTTTAAACCCTGTTCAACACAGCAGGGAATCCCAATCTAATCTGAGGGCATTTTCAAACTTGCTTTGTGTAGTCTGGTTGAATCAGACTTTAGTTGGTACGATTCATTTGTGCAGATGTGAAAACAGCAATTGTACTGCAGACTAGGACAAATGAAGTATAGGTTTGAAAACACCCTTACAGTCAGACTTAAGAACATTATTTATTATCCAAACATACATTGCAATCAGATTTTCTCATCAATGCTTTTAAGGTTAGAGTTCAGGGAATACTTTGAACATTAAGGCAATAAGTGCTTCTGCAGAAAAACAGTCTCATTCAGATGGCTTCATCGTTGAAAGACAATTCTTGTGTTGTCAGTGTTTTTTTTGTCTTTTTCTGAGCACTGCTTGTTCTTTGCTCGGTAATTACCTCCATTGTTGTTCCTTTGACTGACTTGACTACTCTTTCACTACGAGCCTCACACACTTCACCTGCAGACCACAGTTAAAGTGAGTTTTAATTTCCTTAAACAGCAAACATCATTAAAAAAACAAGAGGTAGACATAAACAATGGCAGAGCATCGAAGCTGATGATGTCCTAATTTACAGTTATATGAATATGATGAATATTGTGTCTTGCTCCAGGTCGCTTTAGTAAGGAAGATGCTGGAGGTATAATGATCAATTACTATATGCACTGCAATGAGAGAGGTGTCCAGCTTAAAAGAGACATTTTTTGTGGTAAAGTTGTGTCCCTTTGTCCATATTCATGAGAAATAAACCTCAAACACAACCCACCTAAACTTCAATGAGATAAAAACTCAACATTTTACTTTCCCTTAGTGAAACAATGAAGAGGTACATGTAAATGATGAGCTTTTAGTGCTGCAAAAATATCTTTATTCATAAAGTAGAGAAGGTAAATGAAACATCTGCTGTATCCCAATAAAACTTTGTTTCTCTAATGTTTGACAGTAGCTCTGGCCAAAGCAAGAATGTGGGAGCGATTGCAGCATCTGTTGTTATGTGCAGACTAAAGCCTATTTAAAAGCTTGAAAGTGTGTTTTGGACAGACAGAGAGGCAGACTTAAAGAGAATGGATTTCATTTGGATGCTCTTCTCCCTGTTTCTCATTCACAACAACACACACTCAGGTCATTTGTCTGTGCTATCCAGAGGTCCCTGTCTATGTCGCTATTGTTTAAGTTGATGTGAAACACACAGTAATTTGTCTGTTTTTCAAATTTCATGTTATGTTTTATGGAGCATTGAACTTCTGCAGAGTTGACAAGAGAATGTCAGTCAAACCACTGCAGCATTCAAAATGTCTCTCCCAAATTGTTTTTTTTTTTTTTTTTTTGTGGCAGCTCAGTGGAAAAGCAGAACGATCCCGCAATGAGATGGCTGCATGGCTCCACTGAATATGTGCTGCTTGTTTGCCTGCACTAAGTTTGGCCGTCAGGGATGCTGGATGATTCACACTATTGAGAAATGAGCCAAAAGCTACTTTATTAGTCTAGGAAGATGTTAACACTTTTTCAATTGAAGTGACAGTAAATGTTAACAAGTCTGCATATTACTTCTGTTGCTCTGACTGTATATCCACCTGTCTGTCTGCGTGTCTCTGTGTGTTTGTCTGAATCCTAAAAAACCCAGAGGAATTCACTTTTATGATTGTTTTTCTTCATTGTTTAAAACTTTGTGTCTCTTATTGCATTCTGATCTTATTACTCTATTTATGTCTATTCAGTCTTTTCTGTGCGATCTTGCTTTGATTGGCTGAGTACTTACTGCAATTGAAGTTTGATACCAGTTTATCAGGCCAGAGAGATTTTAACATGTTTCCATGTGAATGGCCTGTAAACACCAGCTGTTCAGTAAAACAGCTGTCACTGTTTGTCCAAATCACGCTGAGACAAAATGAATTCTTCACAGTCTATTCAATGCTGGGCTACTCAGCCACACTGGACACATGGCTTAAATGGACTCACTGGCATTAAAATAAACATTTTAAGTGCTTATTTGGCTGTTATGCCCAAATATCTGCCAGGAACCACTCCCTACCCCATCATGGGTATTTCCTTTTCAAATATGTAAGATGTCTACAAGAAAATGCTTGAGAACTATATGAGAATGAACTGTGATTCGTATGGCTTTGACTATTGGAATTACTTGTAAGATGTAAAAATAGGAGACACTTATAAAATCTGGATATATGCAGTTTTGTAGCCTTTATAGACTTATCTTCATGAATAATTTGCCCTCCAAATCTTTACAATCTTAACACCTCGGTTTGAAGTAATATAAAATAAAAAAGTTGAGTTCAGGAGTTTATTTTAGAGCATGATATTATTCATCAGTTGAAAAAAACTGTAATGGAGACTACGTCATTTCATCTGGGGATAAATGAGTCACTTATTGTTTCACTTTGTAGCTTAAAAACTTTTTTCCTATTAGAGCATCCAGATCTGCTTTGGGCTCTGTAAGATGAAATCAACTCTCAAAAGAGAAAAGAGAAAAATATATATTTTTTACGTCACTCCCTGTTTGTACACTAACCAGTCATCATGTCCTCAATTCTCTGTTTATATAACTTTTGTGCATATAACTGTAACCAATGAATTATATTTTAATCTGCATCTGCATAAAACAGTAACATCAGTGTTCTGTCTCACACTCACAGCGTGACAGCATCTTAAGACGCTGCACAAAAACAACATTGACCTTTTTTTTTTGGAAAATGTATATATTTGTTTATTGAATATCGCCTTTATTCAATACACATCAGGAGAGACTGAGACTGTAAGACATGATGCAACAAAGATCCCCAGCCAGAATCAAACTGGATATGTTATATGCCACGCACTCACATTTGTTTTCTAGCTAATGTCTCATTTTTATCCTTCTTATACTCCTGTCTCCTTTTTACATTGTCTGTTGTAGCTCATTGAACTTCTTTAGACAGGAAACAAGGAGAGTAACATTTGTTTAGGAGTTGTTTGCAACAAAGGTTCTTGGCTTGAATAGAAGGAGGGATGCTCCAGATACGTAGCATGTGCAGTAACCATTCGGCTTCTGAAGCACCATTCATTAATGAATGGAATAAAATGGCCGGAAGGCACATTTAAAAATCACTGTGACATATTATCGACCTCGATAAAGGAAGACCAATTGTGATTTCAGTTGGACTTAAAAATCCAATCTCTTCCCCAAAGGGGATGACTGAGGCACTGCACTTGAAATGTCATAACTCCATAGTAAAAATACTTTATTATTTAATAATTCTTTTTAAGTGACCCCTTTTTATTTATTGATGTAGTGGAGTTTGCTTCATCCAGTGAGAAAGTATTTTGTTTACTTGATTCTAACTGGAATTGACAAGGTCTCAAATGTAATGAAACTCTGAGACACACTGGTTTGAGGTTATAGGTCAAGCTCAAAATTGCCAAATCAAGCTGAAGTGCAAAATAAATAAATAAAAAGAATCTGGTTGAAAAAAAGAAAAAAAAGAATCTCCCCAATTAAATTTCATGCACTGCTTTTACAGTAATGTGATCCATTCAATACATGAACTCACCATAATCTTACTTAACTCACATGATATTATGGATGCAACATAACCATGTATTTAGCAGGTGTGTGATTTCCTGCAGGATAGTTATTTATGTTTATTTGTTGATGCTGTGTTAAACTTTAGAGGCAAAAAAATCCTTTGTCTGATCCATACCTGATCAAAACAAAGAATATGACATACTGCATCCCTACACACACACACACACACACACACACACACACACACACACACACACACACACACACACACTGCATTAGTTAACTGTGTTCGTCTATGTTTAGCTGCTGGAGATGCCTAGCTGTCCTAAAGCTGTCACCATATTACAAGCTACTGCTGAGAACTCACACACACACAACACACACACAACACACAACACACACACACACACACACACACACACACACACATCCCATCCTCAGTGTGAATACGGGTAACAGTGATTCTTTGTAAAGGATTTGAATGACTCCTATAAGGTTACCCTGAAATACACTTTCTCACACACACACAAACACACACATACACACACTCTTGGTTGCTTTCTCTCCATTCTAATTGCTGCAATGTGACACTGCTTCCCACATCATGAGAAGAAAGAGAGAGAATGGATGAGGTGAAAGACAGAGTGGTTAAGAGAGAGAGAGAGGTGATTGAGAGAGTCAACATTTGACCTACATCTAATGTCTGTCTATCTATTTATCGATCTGATAGATAAATCCATCCATAATACATCTGTCTATATGTCATTCTACCTACCTTGGTATTCAAATGTGAAGAAAAGCCAGCTCACAAAAAGACTGTTCAGGTATATTAGAACAAATAAGGTCATTTCAGGGTTTTTTTTAAAAAGCGGGGGACATTGGGTGGGAGATCTTTAATACTTGAAAAATATAGGTGAAATTTGATGTAAATGCCATGTATATAATAAACATTCCAGCATTTCACCATTTTCTGAGTGTGTTTATATTGATGGATCCAAAATACAAGTCATATTTTATTAATATAACCCAATAACACAAATCACAAAAGTCAAAAAAAGTCTTTTCCCCATTTTTTTCCCCCTTTCCTCATTTTTGGCAGAAACATAATATAAACTGTCCTCCCCATCAGAAAACCCTGTTGGTGTCTTTCTGCAGCAAGTAACAGAACAATATCTAAATGAAAAAAAGAAAAGAAAAAATAATACCCGAATGAGAAGAGAATTAGAAGTGGGTTTAAACTAATCTAATCCTTTTAAACATATTCAGATATTTGTTTTGGTGAAAATTGGGTTGAATTTAAGGAGCACTTCCTCTCTCTTCATACCTGACTGTATTACTTAATGTGCCAGATTTTGTTTTGACAGATCCATTTAAAGTAATGTGAAAACTGGCATCAGTTTATTTTTCACCACATGCCTTCAATCAGAAGCTAATTATATTCACAGTTGTTTCAGGATGAAGGGATTTCTTTTTCACTCATTCTATCCTCTCTTTGTATTTTCAGGTTTTCCAAATAGCCTATGTGATTATTAAGGCGGCCAACTCACCTCGTCCAGGTAAGAATTCTTCTTTTTAGTCTTATGAACAGTTTAATTCAGTAATTAAAGCCTTTTGAGCACACCATCCTCCCACAGAGAATCCGCAAGTAATCTGAAAGACAATAATTGTTTAATAAAATTGACTTTTACTCTAGTATTAAACTTTTGATTAAATTCCTGCCGTACTTTGCTTAATGTCTTTAAGTTTAAAATTCCAGCATCAAACTATCCTGATAACTTGTCTGTAACTGTTACTGTAATGTATTCGTAATAATCAACCTTAATGTGCTTACATGTTACCTGATGATTTGTAATTGTCTCTATCTCCAACAATTTTCATGATTGTTTTTCACTGTTGTAGCTTTATATCCTGCTTCTCATATTTTAGATTTTTGTAGATTTTTACTGTAGAGTTCAATCTTCAGAAAAACTTTTTTAAAAATCTCATTTATATTTTTTGACCCAAACTAACTTGGACTGGAATTGTATTTTTGTCCAATTCTGTCAGATTTTTCATTTTTTGGCAAGAAATCCTGTGGTCAGGTGTATTAGGCACAAAGCAAGAAGTGATTACAGTAATTGTTCATACCCATGGACAAAAGGGGTAATTACTTCTCACAAAAAAGTCATAAAACTTGAACATCAGAGCTCTGATTAAAGTCTGAATGACTAAAAGCTGAAAACTAAGTGAAGCACTGCTTAGATCTAAGTGTGTGAAAATGTCTTCTATCAATTTATACTTGTGGATGCTTCCAGCACCTTAGCAATATGCATTATACAACTATAGCATACAATGCCAAATCAAACCAGAAGATAACAACAAAACATTATGAAACCACTTTTGATTTACACTTTGCCACCTTTTCTGTGTTTGATTATCAACATCAGCTTCCACATTGCATTTGTTAGTTACTTATTGTTACAGTACCATGACTGGCTCCATGGATTAAACTCAGATTGAAGGTGAGCACAGAGACACTTTACCTTTTCAGAAAATGAATTAGAAAAATCTTTTAGTGTTGGTCTCTGAAGGTCAAATGGCCAAGTAAAGTGACAATAAGCACAGCACGTTTTTCAGAATGTGACTTAATATTAATGAAGCTTTCATTATCTTGACAGTAGCATAGAGTAGGTGGCTGTTCATACCCTGCAATCTGTTTAGTTCCATCTCATTTTCTCATTTAATTTTTCAACTACTGCAGGAGGTTGGATATCATCATTTGCTTCATGTTATTGAGAGATATGTGACTGAATATGTGATTGAAAGTTATGTCAATTTTCTATGTATTTTAAGTAGGGTGACCTAAACACAGGCTTTGATGTCCCTTATCATTTTTATTGATCTTTTCCCCTCCACGCTTGTGTGAAGCTCGACATCAATATTTCTTCGCCGATATTTTTGTCCGCAGGTAACTGGGTCTTAGAGCGTTCGATAGATGGTGTGACCTTTACACCCTGGCAGTACTACGCCATCACAGATACAGAGTGCCTGACCCGGTTCAACATTTATCCAAAGACAGGACCTCCATCTTACGCTACGGATGATGAAGTTATCTGCACATCTTATTATTCAAAGATCCACCCTCTGGAGAACGGAGAGGTAACACTTTTCCTTACAGAGACTGTCACTGGGAGTTAGAAAGTTGGGCTTAGCTTTAGGTTAAATCACTCTATCAGGGTTAGGTTGAGTTGGGTTGAGTTTAGTTGATTTTACTTAGTGTGTAATAACAGAGCAGTTTTGATTGGGTAACTGGGGTAAAGTGAGGTGGATTGAGTTGGGTTGATTCGGTCGGGTAAAGGTAGTCTGACTTGAGTTGGGTTTAGCTGGGTTGACATTGGGTTGGTTTGGTTGAGTTAACTTTGGTCTCAGTTCAGGTGAGTTCACTAAGACTGAGCTGGATTGGCTGGGATGATTTAGGTTTCATGATAGTAATAGGTAAACGTTCATAGAGAACATAACCCTGACTGATACTAACTCTTAACCCTAACCCTAACCCATAGGTAGTTTAATGCAAGACAAACTTTGAAGTTTGATTAGTAAGAGAGACCAGGGCAGTACATTACCCTGCCACATGCCTTGCACTTGTCTGGATTATGTTCCTTTTAATTAATGTGTAAATATTTTCAACTTTCTGTTGCTTCCTACCATTCATCAGTCATGTCAATGGCCAGATAATGTGAACAATACAACAGCAAAAACTACAATCTTTATATGTACTGTAAGCTGTGAAAGGAGAAAAAAAATGTCTCAGCAAGATAGATGGTCTTCATTAAAGTGACACATGCGGCTGATTTTCATAATAATAATAATAATAATAATTGGAACACAGCAGATTTTTTGACAGAGTTTAATTTCAATGTGCAGAACTGTTAATATAATTTTAATTACTAATAGGAGTAACGGGTGCTGGTTTTTTGAAAACACACGCTCGCACTGAGACACAAATGTGCACACCACTGTTTACTGTTGTGTTGCTTTGATCAGCTGTGTGTGCAATTGCACCCAGTATGAACAGAGGGGGCAAGTCTGCTATAACTGACATTAATGAAGAGAAAGAGGACTGCAGAACACAAATAAACACACATACTCACACACAACAGCGAAAACAAACTCATCACACATCTACATCTCCTACACACTTCTAATTGTAGATGCCTGTCTGAATGTGTCTATGGCATTTACATGGGTGCAGACGTGTGTGTGTGTGTGTGTGTGCGTTAGTGTATGTCGTCTTGTGTGTTTGCACCGTATGTGTGTCTGTGTCCTGCGGGGGAGCGCTAGAGGGGGTGCGAGCTGGGAGATGTCAAGAGCTGCAAGTAACGACGGAGGTGTCTGAATGTGTGTATCTACTCTGTGTGTATCTGTATGGATGTGAGTGTGTGTGTGTGTGTGTGTGTGTGTATATGTGTGTTTGTGTGCATGTGCATGTGTGTGTGGCTGACAGCTCCCTAGCCGTCTGATCACAGTGAAACCATAATGAGTCGTAGGCGATGTGTCACAGCATCGCGCACACACACACTTTCACAATGTCACCCCACTACTCATCACGCACACACACACACACACGCACGCACAAACACACACACACATACACACACAAACACAAACTCCTTCGTTACTTCCAACTGTACAGCTTGCACCCATCAAGTGTTCCCCCTCGACACGTGCGCACACACACACACACACACACACACGAGCATGCACACACAAACACACTCACACACAAACATGCACTGTCGGCCCACTCTAAGACATTTTTTGCAGATGCCAAATGTTGCTTTTGGCCACATGAGTGAGACAGACAGATGGACAGTCAGACAGGCATGCAGACAGAACCTCACACTCCTTATTATGTGACTGCTTTTTGATTATTGGCGATAGAGAATTGAAAGTCATGCTCGTTTTGCTTATTTTACTTTTGTGTGGCAGTCACAATATCAGGGTTTGAGGTTCCATTCCTTCCTTGTAAACACTTTGTCCCTGAATAGATAACAACCAGAAACAAGGCTGAATATGATGTGTCTTCCAAAGAAACACTTTGTCCCTGACCAGATAAGAACCTGAAACAGGGCTGAATATGATTTGTTGTCCAAAGTAACACTTTGCCTCTTAAGTGTTCATGGTCTAAAAGTGTCCTTTGAGGAGTTCTGATGCACAAAAGCAACACACTGTCTAACAAAGTCCCTGTATATTCATTGTGGTTATTTCAGACTGTGCCTCATCAGTTGCTTTCTGATAACTGGACACATTTTTGTCCATTATCACATTATTATTATTCAATGATTTGTTAGCCAAAAGGTTCCAACAGCATTGGGGTAGCACAGCTTTCTGATAACTGTGCATATGCTATTTGCTTAGCTTCATTAGCTACATTTTTAAAGTAGCTTCCCAAACAGCATCCATTGATTGACTTCCATTGATTGTATTAAACAAATGTAATAAATGCAATATTAAGGAGTTTGTACTGTGACTCACTTATGTCTTTAAAAATGATGCTCCCCTACTTTTCCAATAGTTTGTGATGTACACGTCATTTTCTCAATCAGTAATGCTGAAGTGAGTGTATCACCTGAAATCAATACCTCAATAATATTTTCAACACAAATAACAAGTTCTACAAGGTCCCTGTGGTTTTACAGTGTTATATGCAGGTTTACATGCGAGGCAGCACTGCAGTCATGGCAGTTCATCTACTTCTGCCTTCAACTTGTCAATAGTGCTGCCTTTTTTTTTAAGTTATCGGTCAACATCTACTGCTACTACTACTATATGGCGTGGGGCCAATTTGCTGTCTCCCCTTAGTCCATTTGAAATATGTACAGCGCTGCAAAAACAACCCCTGGCTCCACATAGCACCCTATATTCTGTTTTACCTTACTTCAGCTATTTTGAAATTCATGTCTTTATTTAAAGGTATTACATATTTAACAACTATTTAAACTTCGGTCAATTATCAAATTAAATGTGATACTTAGTTGAAGTACTGAAAACTAATAACACCATGGTTGATTAATTAAAGAACAAAATGTGGCATAAATATTTCTTCCTGTTAAGAAGAGGTTGCTGCTAGTCTTCCATCCTCCCGCTACTCATCTATTTACTCTTGTTTACCAAAGATGCTTCTCACTCCTTCCTCCATCTGCCATTGCAGGAAACTCAAAGCACCTTATATGTTTGTCTTTGCACCACATCTTAGTTTAACTCTGCTGTTACATGTCAGTACTTATTATGTCTCTCTTGTCTCTCTGTTTATAGATCCACACGTCTTTAATCAATGGACGTCCCAGCGCCGATGACCCCTCCCCGACTCTGCTGAACTACACCTCTGCCCGCTACATCAGGTTGGTGTTCCAGCGAATCAGAACGCTGAACGCCGACCTCATGACTCTGACACTTCATGACCCCAGAGATATCGATCCGATCGTGACGAGACGGGTAAGGCTGAACGCACACACGCACAGCGCTGGTTCTTTTATTTTCTTTCCTCTTTTTTTCTCTTCTTTTCTCAGTTACAGAAAAAAAGGATCAATAGATGAAAAAAATAAAAAAAAATCTCAGCCACAGCTTATACATTTCTATTACTGTATCTCTAAGAACTATGAGATATAAAGTTATAATTGAATTTACTTATAACAGAGATATGGTCTCATTCCTTTGATTAACTGGGTCACAATTGTGAGTTATACTGAGTAACTTACTAAAACTAACTACTTGAAATACAGATTTTATATAGCTATCATTTAAAATGTTTTATTATCAATTATTTATTTAGGCATATTTTCCCTGCGACATTGATCTTCCATACAACTCAAGATGTTGGCTGCACAAACATCATTTTATTTATGACTTAATATTCATTCAGCAGCAACAATACCTCACGGGACTGATACTACATTCAGAGCTAAAAAACTAAAAAAAAAAAGCAGTGATTACCTGTTGAGAAAATGTGTGTCATAAAGATAAGAGTAACACTATTACTGTATGTGGTAACCTTAGCAAACCAAAAAAATCAGCTTCTAATGTAATATTAAACCGTTATTATTCCCAGTAAGGTTATATAATCACAGAAAACGGATGCACTGCTGCTCTCAGTGGTAATGCTACTGTTCAGCACATCACTAGATGTGGTGTTAGAAACATATTTTCTTAGGTCAAGACATCCTTTTTTTCTAAGTGTAATCTTGAGATGTTGAGTGAGTGAGCAAGGTTTTATTCTAATAATGTATCTTCATTTATTAATACCACATTAATACTGTAGTGTTCATTATAACATATCCTGCCTCTCTTAATCTCTTTTCTTCAGTACTACTATTCCATTAAGGACATTTCAGTTGGAGGAATGTGTATCTGTTACGGCCATGCCAAGGCTTGTCCCCTCGACGCTGTTACAAAGGTAAAACTCTTTTTCTCTCCCTCTCGGTCCAGTAACCAAAATCTCCAAGGTAATGGAGCTCCTCTATAGTTTTCAACAGGAGCAAAGAGTACCCTCAGGCATTAGCGTTTTATCTACCGCCTTATATCAAACTTTCTTTGTGTATGTGTTTGTGTGTGTGTGTCTGCCTGCCTACAGGGGACACAGGTGACACAGTGAAGTGTTGTCTCGCGTGTCACTTCAAACAGTCGAGTGTTTGATACCAGACACCTGATCTTTCTCTCTCTACACACACACACACATGCACACACACACGTCGGTGGCCTTGTGTCCTTTACATGTCCTGAGGCTGAACCAGAGAGTCTAACTCAGATGTGACACTTGTGTCTTGTCCCTTGGTGATGATGTCATTGACAATAAGTGATGTCACTGGTGTGTTGAGAGCACCAGTTTTTTCTCTTGTCTTATCTGTTCTTTCCACCTCAAGAGGATATAATAAGGAAAGTTGTGGGCTTAGCAGTATTTTTGACATCAATTCGCTGAAAATCCTCCTTATATTTACTACAATTACTAGTTGTCAGGATGGTAGTTAAAATACACTTAGATTATTAATTGATTGATTTTATTTAATTAACAGGGACCATACTGATAAAGAAAATGGTGACATATTATAATGAAATGTATGTCTAGCTTTCTATTCCCACAGGACTTTTAGCTCCTTCACTTTGATACAAGTTCATGTATCCGTGCAGTTAATGCCCTGGGCAGACGTTCAGAAAGCAGAAAAGGTGGAGACCTGCGAAATGATTTGTTGATGATCGTCTACAGATCATTTGTTCCGATGCATGCTCAGCACAAAGACAGCCTGAAGCCAGATTTGTAGCGTTGAGTCTCGGATAAAAGGGGCAAATTCGCTTGTGCCAAAAAATCCAAACTTGGCTCTCACTGTGCTATTGTACTGCTCTCCTCTCAGTTAAATCTGGCACCTTCTCCACATCAACCAATTTACAGAAAGTCCTAAATTGAATTACTGAAGCTCGTAGCTGGCAAATTTCCTGCAACATTCTGCTTTGATTGTGTTTAGTTATGAATTTATTTCTCTCCTGGGAAAGCAGTAGCCGACCCATTTGCTACTAACTGACAATCTGGAAAGTGAGCTAAGTTCTGTACAGTTGGCTCTCCTGTGAATACATTGTTTTTTGATAGGCTTATAGTAGGCCGCGCATATTGGTAATTATCTGTTTTCTTGCCATCCATTTTCACATTTATGAGAAAGTTGATACCATAACACAAAAGAGGCCAAATCACATTTCACCCTCTGCCAAAGGAACTTTTTATTTTGACAATGGTTTTCAAGTTGCTACATTTGAAAGAATAACACTAGCTAAAAACCTTTAAATAGTTAAAGTTCCCAGCCTGCTGCAGTGATGACAAAGTGTACTTGGGGTCTAGTCAGTACATCTTGACATCAGTGGAAGGTGGGGATACTTTACACATGGCTACAGTACTTAAGATGTGTTAAAACTTTTCACAGACTAACAGATAGCTGGTTGTTCTTTTAGTTTTTTTTACCTGTATTCCAGGAAAAAAGCAAGTGTCAAACTCATCTTGTATGTACCAAGCCATATTTCAACATTTTAAAATATAGTTATTTTTCCCTCATCATGTGCTTGATAGATTCTGGAGAAAAAGTGGCTGCACTGGAATTTAAATATGATGGTGACTCAGATTGTTACTATATTTAGCATTTCTTCAGCTTTGAGTTAGAGAGGAAAATCCATTTATTTAAACCCAGTTGTTCATGTCTGTTTAATTGACAAATCTGTGAAACTTAGATCTGCACTGTTAGTGTGTGTTTTTCATTTTTATTTTTGTGTGTGTTCATGTTTGTGTCTGTGTGTGTGTGCGCGTGTAGAAATTCAGCTGTGAATGTGAACACAACACATGTGGGCCGAGCTGTGATCGTTGTTGCCCTGGTTACCACCAGCAGCCCTGGATGGCAGGAACCTTTCTCACTCGACATGTCTGCGAGAGTAAGGAAAACCATAACACAACAACTAATAACACGCCTGAATTACACACAACTACCCCGTAAGCCAAAAGCAGTCCAGTCACATCACAACAAATCCTTTTTACCCAGAAACTAATAGTTACTTAACAAACTTTCTATGCTTGGAAATGTTCTTACAGAGTTTCTATGTTACTATTTGTGTGCTTTGTTTATATTAAAAGCATAGCATAAAAGCATAAAGTAGCATTTGGTCACTACATAGCACATGTTCCTTGGTAATGTGCCTCTAATATCACCACAGAACACTTTCAACATCTATGGGCTCTACAGACTTTAACTATGTCTGGCGAGTATGACAATCCCAGCTCCTCTAATCAGTATCAGCCTTTGATATAAGACTTTATAAAGCCATCAAAAGTCACCTTCTGCCTCCATTAACCTTCATCAACTATGGAGCTGGTAGAGTGATGAGGCTTCCACCTGCCATCATAAAACCAGGATAACAACATGTAATCTTCACTTTATTTCACACAGGCTACACCTTCTAACAGAGTCTATAGCCTTAATGGTCTGATTAATGAGTCGACCGCCTCAGCAGTGACACAACATCACAAAGGCAACAAATGATCATCACGAGAGGGAACGTTAAAAGCGCTGACTGCTCACTACAGTGAAGGAAAGGTGTAGAGTATTGAAACATGACTCTCAATCTTTTCTCTTGCCTTTGTAGGTGATGTAAGTAGAGTCTTGGGTACCTTTTGGTTGTATGATACTTAAATAAGAAATATTCATTCATGAGAACCAAAGGAACAACAGATATCAGTAAGCATTGTGACACAAGTCAAGTAAATTGTATTTGTATATCACAAATTTGCCTCTGGGTGAGTCTAGAACTGTTCAGTAGATTTTGACTTAACAGGATGTGTAAAACCAGCTTAGTCTAAATAAAAAAAAAAGACCCTCATAGCTTGGAATTGAGGCCGTTTACAGTGGGGAAACCTTTCCTGGAGCGAAAGTGCAAATCCTAGTTTCCCTTCAAAATTCCAGAGGATGACACTTTCTTCTCTTTTGTGAATTTAAGATGGTAAGCTCAGTGAGTAGGAAAACAGGGCTTATGTTTAACTACCGTAGGAGAGCGTGAGGGCAAGCTTGAATGGAAAACCTACTTTTTCACTCTGGAGCTCAGGAGATAACACACTGCTCATGGTAACTGATTGATACTTTAGGGTGCTGTCTTCCAAACAGGATTGGGTTTTTTTTTTCTGTTCTCTCAACTCCTGAGTGGAAACAGTAAAGGGATTAGAGAAGCGGTCTTCCTGGCTTCATGCTCAGTATTTCGATAGAGAGGACGGAGACGAGACTCTACAATCTTATCAAATTGCGGTACTGCAGTCTATTCCTGCCTCTGTGTTTGTTCTTAGAGTGTAACTGCCACGGTAAGGCAGAGGAATGCTACTTCAATCAGACTGTAGCAGATCAAGCTCTCAGCCTGGACATCCACGGCCAGCACAGAGGGGGTGGAGTCTGTATTGGTTGCCGTGACAACACAGATGGTGTCAACTGTCAGAGCTGTGTGGCAGGATACTACAGACCTCTTGAGGTACATCACCTTTAATTCAATTTAACTGTATCTATACCTTCTTTGAAATATGTGAAGATGAGGTGAATGTTAATTTTGACTGTCCTACCTGTCCAGGTGAGCGCTGATGGTGAAAACCCCTGCATCCCCTGCTCATGTGACCCACATGGTTCTATCAGCCAATCATGTGTCGCAGATTCAAGCCAGGCCACGCCCAGTATGCTAACAATCTTTTATCTCTCAATCAGTCTTTTTCCTCTCATCTACCACTCTTCTTTTTCCTTTTTTATTCTTCATGTCTTGAAATTTTAATAATCATAATAAACAAGTTAGTCAAGTTCATCTGTGTGTGTAGTAGCTTTCGTTACTGAAAACCTTCTGTGACAGAACAGAGCAACTGTTTGTATTAGAGATAATTTTACTCCATTTTTTAAAAAACTTTTTTATGTGTAGAAAGAGGAGCTATTTTAGTCGCAGCTACTTCAAAGACATAACTATTCTCTCTTTGACTTACACTGCTGTTTTTAAAAAAAATCTCTCTCTCTCTCTCTCTCTCTATCTCTCTCTCGCTCTCTCTCTGTGCGTGGTTGTGCATGTACGTGCGTGCGTGTGTGTGTGTGTGTTTGACTGACAGGCCAGCCAGCAGGGTCATGCCGGTGTAAGGAGGGTTTTGGGGGTTTCTCGTGTGACAGGTGAGAGAAAAACACACACACACACACATACAAACACACACACACACACATACAAACACACACACACACATATACAGAAAGAGATAGACACATTGTGACAGGTGAGCCGAACCTTTCAGCTGTTGTCTGTTCCAATTAGTGTTTGAAAATTGCCAGAAAGTTTCCATTAAGATCTTTTAATGATATTTGTTATCACACTCTATCACACTTGGTTTTGTACCTTTCATGATGTAAAGAGGTCACTATATAGATGACACTGTAGTAATGAGACATGCAATTTCATTTGCTGTGTTGATTTGCTGTTGGTATTTGACTGCAACTTGGATATTATCTTTTTAAACATGATATCATTAACCAAAGTCCTCCTGTCATTAAAATTACAACTTGTGAATCAAAATACAACAATGAGAGAAGCTTTCTACTGTTAATCACTACTATGTTTTGTTGCTGTAACTGCTTCTTATACTGTCCTCTCTCCCTCTGCAATGATTCACCATCCCCAGTAGTTATCATTCAAGCTTGATCTAATGTAATCCAATCTAAAAGCAGATACAACTTTCCCTTCTAAACTTTTAATAACCTTCCAGCAAACCAGGCCAGCAAAATAATCATTGTCTTTAAAATCACAAATGCTCTAGACTCGCTTCAGCTCACTTTCTCCGTTAATTAGGGGTATATTAGTATATTTCCTCTGAGACCCATATTGTACACGCACGTCACCTCTGGTGCAAGGTCAGCTGTCTGCTGCAAACCAGAGCTTCGGTGTCTAGGCTCTTAGACAGTTTTAGCAGGATGGACGCGGCAGTCGTTAGGAGAATTGACGCTTTGACCTTCTGGTTATGGGATGGCCTCTCTAATACTCATCAACTTCATCTTTATTATTGTTATTAAACTCATTTGTCTCTAGGTGTGCTGTTGGTTATATGGGCTACCCGTCATGTCAGCGCTGTAATTGCAGCATGGAGGGAAGCACCAACACTGACCCGTGTATAACACCCTGCGTGTGCAAGGTACACATACGCTTAAACACACAATAATGACAAGTACTCCACGCTAACCTCTCTAGCCCTGTCATCATTATCTTCACCACATTAACACTGCAATAACATGTCTTGTGCGTGCAGTTAGAGGACAGCCCATAAACTTTGCTGCATGCTTTTTTCTTCATCATCTTCCTCTATGTCTCTCTCTCTCTCTCTCTCCCTCTCTCTCTCTCTCTCTCTCTCTCTCTCTCCCTCTCTCTCTCTCTCTCTCTCTCTCTCTTTCTCTCTCTCTCTCTTTCTCCTTCAGGAAAATGTGGAGGGAGAGAATTGCGACCGCTGTAAACTGGGATTCTACAATCTTCAAGGTGACAATCAACGCGGCTGTGAAAAGTGCTCTTGCATGGGCGTTTCCAGTCTGTGCTCTGCCTCCACATGGACTTATGAGAATGTGAGAAACTACACACAAACTTTCGAAAAGGTTGATTTTTAACAGCACAATTTAAGCTGTTCTGTTTAGCCATGGTTGGTACTGTATTGTGACTTACAGCTAACAATTCATTTTTTTTCCTTTTTTTCCTTTACATTCATTTCAACCAAGTTTGCTTCTGGAAATTTAAATTGTATCAATTTCAGTGCACTGCAGAATATCTCACCTGAAAGCATTTAAAACAGCGAATCTTTGGAGATAAATTGATCATTACAACGGAAAACTAAATCCATGTGAATCTGTTGCATCAAGTTCAACTTTGGAAAAACTTTGAAACCAGAATTTGCTGCATTAATCAATACCAAACTGCCTTAGTAGTATTGACCTGTAAGAGAATGGAGAGCCGCAGAGCCCAAAACAGAGGAAGCTAACATACACAGCAACTCATACGACCTCCTCTGCCAGAGTATGAACCACTCTACAAAACAGACTGGCTTTGCAGACAGTAATGAGACAGGAGACAATGGTACACGTCTTTTAAACAAACTGTGTGAACATAGCAACCGATGACAGACTAAAGGATAAGCTCATTGATGTTCTATAAAATCAAAAGCCAGTTAAACCTTCATCTTTCTCAGTACCAGATCCCCTGACTGAAATGTTCCTCAGCAAACATAAAGCTGATTATTAGTGATGGACAATATTCAGTGCAAAACTAGCCCTCCAAAATCAAAGCAGAATATGCATTTAATTTGCACTTGTCATATTTGCTCCTGTTTATTTTCTTGATTTTTCCCTTTCATACATATGGATAAAGGGGAGAGAATCATTGCACTGATTAGGCTACCCAAACAATGTTTCGCAGATGACATGCAAACTGCTCTTCCACACTACTGCACACGTTATGATAAATATCCCTCAGGCTCAAGATGCTTCCCACACAAGGTGCAGAAATAATTATTAAATCAAAGAAATATTAAAGGCATCTGGAAATTAATACAAGTTTAATCACTAATATTGATTTTATAGCAAAATGCAACAGTGAACAGCAAATATATGGTAATACTGCAAGTCATTCTGAAAGCAAAGACAAAACCTTTAACCAAGCACACAGTTGAGAAATGGGATGTGGATGTAGTACAGTTGAGGTCAGAGGAAAAGAGAAGAGTGAAAATGAGGAGCAAAGTGGGGGAGAGGAGAGGACAAGACTGGAAAGGAGAAGGGAGGAGACAAGACGAGATGCAAGACGGAGGAGAGAGGTGAAAAGAGGAAAACAGTTTTTGACTGACAGGCGGGGTGGGAGAGGAGGGGAGAGGAGACGTTGACAGGATGACAGCTCTGATTTAGACACAGATAGAGAGAGAGAGAGAGTGTGTGTGTGTGTGTGTGTGTGTGTGTGTGTGTGTGTGTGTGTGTGTGTGTGTGTGTGTGTGTGTGTGTGTGTGTGTGTGTGTGTTCAAAAGGGGAAGCCAAGGTCAGGTTAATTGCAACGACAGATATGTGTCTGGCTGTCTCTCTTTCACACACACACACACACACACACACACACACACACACACACACAGACACACACACACACACACGCAAAATCCTTCAGGAGTTGAGGAAAAAAAACTCTTTCTAAGTGTCAGTAGCAAGACTTTCTGCCTGATATGTGACAGATGTACAGAACCTTTAAACATATTTTGTGTTCTTACTTACTCACATTTCAATTGGATGAGACCTTAAAAAAGAAAAAATCCTAAAATGTAGTATTTTAGGAATGTAAGTATTTCAGAGAAAAGCTCCACAGGGCTAGTAACATATGAAAATAGAAGTATGGATTTTATTTTTAATATCACTGACATGCTTCAAGCTGTTTTGTTTTATATGAAACAGTTAAATTATTAAGAAGTCATGAATTGATCTTTAAGTTTAAGAAACTGATTTGAAATGTATTTAGATTTTTAGTTCAGATTGTTCTTTGGTAGAAGACAGATTGTTGGAAAAAAAAGACTAATCAAGTACTTACAATATTTAAAAAGACTAATTTTGAAAACACTACCCTTGTCGTCTGTCAGAGGCACTTAACAGCTAGAAGATCTATTAAAAAATGTGTATATGCTCATTGGCAGCATAGGCTCTAAGCTCCTTAGGGTGCTGCCCAGTGAACCTAAGCAGCGATGCAAGATTCAATGTGGAGTACTGTAAACCCTAAAGGCCTGTATGGAACTGAGCCCAATCGTTATTGAGATATTGGATGCACAAAGTTCACAAACTAAGAGATGCAATTACCAAGTTTTCTTTAGAACAGGAAGAGTTTGGATGGTGGAGGTAAAAATCCATTTGAACAACTGGTACATTGTTTTATATAGTAAGCAGAAGCTAAGCATGACCAGCCATTGGCCATTAACAGTGAAATCGGTTGATTATAACATGCATCTGCATTGAATATGAGTGGCGACTTGCTTTAATATATTTGCTGTTAGAAGCTGCTGATCTGCTGATACTGAGCACAGTTAATGCTTGACTAGAAATAATTTGATATTTCTATGCAAATATGAAGGTCAGTTCTGTTTGAAACTCTCCCAATGTACTTTTAAAATCATCAGTTTCACTCGCCACACCTCAACATTTCTCATTTGCATGTAATGTAAGTGCCAAATAACAAGGCTGCTGAAAGCTTACTCCTTGTACTTTGCAAGATTATTGGAAGAAGTCCTGCAGTAGAGGAAATGTTCCAGTACTCCCTAAACTCCTTTACAACATGGACAGCTTCATTTTCAGATATTACATTACATTTCAGGATCTTGATTTTAAAACTTTTTAAAAAGCTATTGGACATCATGTTTTTAATGTACTTTAAAATAAGACATGATATAGCTGAGGCTGATACTATGTAGTAATATTATTACTAAATGTTAGCCATGACTTATCAACACAAGACAACACAAGTCCTGAATCAGTGGAGGTGAAAGTGAACCATATGTAAATATTTGTGCAAAGTAATCTCAATGTTTTCCTGTTGCTTTTCAGGAAACCACTCTGACAGGCTGGCACTTGATTGGAGAAACAGGAGGAAGAGTGTGGTCTGTTCACAGACAGACGCCTCCATATCTGAGCGCCCGACACTCAGATGTTGTGAACGATCTTGGCTCCGCCTACTACTGGAATGCACCTGGACTTTTCCTGGGAAACAAGGTTAGATGCAGACAACAAACATATACACATATATAACACCATTCATTTCTGCTGCTCTCAGCAAAAAAACTGACACCTAGGAACTATGTGGAGGAACAATAAACATTAACAATTTGACCATCATATTCTTTTTTAAGGTAGGTATTTAACCGTGTGCACTGATATCATTTAAAATGTTTTAAATGTATGGTATGTATGCATTACATTTATTCAAACTATATTTTGAATGGCTTCATAAACTTGCTATGAAAATATAAATTCATCAGATACACAATTAGTATGATAAATGTAATAGTACATTAACTCCAGCCATAGAGTTGAATAACACTTCTTACACTTCTTCTTAGGGTCTCAGCAAAAACATTATAGTCTTCTTCTTTCCCCTGTATGTGTCACTGATGTGTCACATTGCTTTTAGCAATACATGAGTGGGTATATCACATTTAGTGTATTGTTTCCTCATTTGTCAATACTGTATATTACAATTTCAGTACAAATAAGTGTATCTTGCGTGATAACGATTCTGAAAATGATTACATGATATAGGGTTTTGTACACTATAATAACACAGCCACAATTTCATGTGTCATCTGACTGTCCAAGTGCTTTCATGTTACTGCTAACTGACTATGTGCATTACCACATGAGTAATTCTTACCATTTTACAGTCTAATGATGGCACTGACAGGAAAATATGTAACGGCCACATCATTAGAGCAAACTTGCATATAGTGTACAGTATAAACAGGTTGGTTTATGATCTAAAAATATATACTGTGTATATAAGTCTGGTGAAAACATATCCTGCTGGCATGCCCACCTCCCTCCAAGCCCTGCTTTTCTGGATCTACTTCTGCTAATGTCGACTGTTTGAATTTGCGCTGCGATTTTTCTGTGGCCATGATTAGACTTTATCACTCCAGCTGGCAAATAGCTTCAGTCCATGTTTCTGAAGTCGAGTTGTTGCCCTGCTACAACAACAGACTGACTGTGATGTTTGTCTGGGTGTCATGGCTTAGAGGAATATACCACTGAATTTCATTACTTTAAACCCTGTAGGCCTAGCTTGTCATCTCACTTCTTTGTCTGAACCTCTATCCCTCCATTCCTCTAACCATCCCTCCATCCCTGCTTCTTTTCATTGGTCTGCTCCTCTAACTCTCACTCCGTCTCTCCAGGACTCCCATTTTTCACCTCCCTGTTCCTAAATCATCTCCCTCTACTTCCCCCGAGCTATCTTCTCTCTCTCTCTCTCTCTCTTTCTGTATCGCTCTCTCCGTCTCTCTCTCGCTTTGTGTCTCTCAGGGTAAACAGTGTTTCGCCTGTTGAACTCGATAATCAACTGTTTTTCTCTTAGCGCACACACACTCGCACGCCAACACACACTCGCACACATGCACGCACACAAACAGAAACCCATATTCTCATTCAAACACATACTCACACACTGCCAGGCCTATATAAGTCAGATAATGATGTGTTTTGGAGGCATTAGGGACAGCGGAGCAGAACCAAATGCCTCCAAACATGGGAAACAAACAAATTACCACTGTGTGTATGTGTGCACGCATGTGTGTGTGTGTGTGTGTGATCGCTAGGAGCAGTGTACGAGCACTGTATGAAAAAGCGATTCTTTGCTTCAATCTCTGATCGTGTTACAGAGATAGATGCTATGTGACTTGACTATGCGACTCTGTCACATACACACTGGGGTCTATCATGTTAGCGTGTATCATTGGAAGTGACAGGCTGTGTGTGTAATGACAAACTAGCCGGAGATATATCTAAGTATAAGTGTGTGTCTGTGTGATGATGAGCTCAATTCTCCTGCATGACCACCCATCTCATTAACGCTGAGGATGCTCATTGGCCCGTTAGCGCGCTCCGTGGGTGCTCATTGGTCCAGAAGCATGTTCCACTGTTGCTCATTGGGTATTTTATCAGCTGTGTAGGACCAAGGACTGCTCACTCACCAGAATAGCCATTACTTTCATTAGAGCTCGCTCTGCTAAAAGAGGAGTTTTAGATTGTTTCTGGTTTATTTGGTAATGGAGGGCAGATAAGTGGCATTCAGAGTGAAAAGCTCAAATATGAACTCACAGTGTTGCGTGTATGAAGGTGTAGCATTATTTTTAATGAAGTGTTCCGCATGTGTAAAGCTTTATTTTAAGATGATTTTGAGGACATTTCAACTTTATAAGATTGTGAACCTTTCAGAAGGATCTGGCAGACCTTTTAACTTTCAGTTCAATTCAATTTTATTATATCGCAGATCACAATGGACGTTAGCTCAGGGCACTTTCCACAAAGAGCAGGTCTAAACTGCATTATATATTTTACAGACCCAACATTCCCCTTATGAGCAAGCACTTAGCGACAGTGTCAAGGAAAATACTCCCCTTAAATGGGAAGAAACCTCACACCATAACCAGGCCGCAGGTGGGCGGCCATCTGCCTTGACCTTCTGGGAGAGAGAAGACAAAGACACAACAATAGCAGCAATAATAATACAAGAGATATGACTAATAACAATAATAGCAGGCATGGACGTCAAGCAGCGACCACAGCAACACAGAGTCTACGGCCGTGGTTCACTGAAGCTCACAATCAAGAAGCCAAACTGTTACAGCAGTGCTTATCAGTTCATTTAGGTTATTAAACCTAATCATGTGTAATATGAAAGGCGTTGCTCTGATTGATTTATGCACAGAGAATTAGCACTCTTTCCCTCACTTCTACTTTGTGTTTTAGTGACTTTTCAGCTCATTGTTTTGGTTGTACAGTCAGTAACTTCATTGTTTAACTCAGTCTCACTGCTCTCATTAACCTTGTTATATATTACATATTTTCCGTATGTTTCATCTGTGATTGTTGGTATCTTGAGGTCCAAATGTTCTTTTAGAAACTAACCCTAACCCTAACCCTTCCAAGCTGGCAAGAGTACAGCTCCTAGAAAAACAGTAACAGTAAACAGAGTATTTAAGCAGTAAACAATTCAACATTGAAACAGCTGAATATTCAACTGAATTCTAGCTCTCAGCGAATGACTCAAATACAGTCAAATCCTAATCTCCATGTTTCCATCTTGTACCCAAGTTAACTAACAGATTCACAGTCAAGGCAGATAAAAGGCTGGAAAAACAAGAATCATTCATCATTTGCAAGAGAAGAGTGACAGAGATGGACAGACCGAGAGAGGGATAGCACTGGGAGACTGAGTGCAGAGAGATAAGGCGGGTGATGGATGAACATGGAGAGAGAGAGGAGAAACATCCTTTGCTGACAGCTGATGAAAGAAAGCTCAAAATATGCTGAAACTTGACAAACACACAGATCTGCACCATTGTACAAACACACAACTCAAGATTGGGTTGCATTTCATTCAAACTCCATCTCAAACTCTGCATCAACCTTCCCCAACTCTCCATAACCTTTACTTCATCTTTCTTGTTTTCCCTGTCTTCTATATTATCCAGTAACAAAGGAACAACACAAAATAATACTCCTTTAAGAAGAAAACCTGCTACAGGTGAAACCTGAGGCAGACAAGTGACAAATAGTTCAGAAAAATGCTCCTGTTTCACCTTGGTTATAGAGGCTGACACCTAGCAAATGTGATGAATGAAAACTGTCTTAAAAGTGTTACTCTTGAACACTTTTGTGGAAAAGAAATGTCCCCCTTTCTACAAAAAGATCAGTAGCCTTTACCAAGCTGCCGAGCTTTGACTTATGAGAGAGAACAGTGTGTGTAGAGGAGTTTGTGTATAGTGCCACTCCTAATCTGGTCATGATTGCATGAGATGGATTTCCCCCCCCTCCCCATTTTCTCACTTACTTCTCTCCCCTCCCCTTTTGGTTTTTTCACTTACATGGCTGAAAAAGTGCCTTTACACCAATCACAGTGGATTTGTTCCAGTTTTCATCAACCAAATAATTTGGTATCACACACATTTGTGCTTTTGGAAAGTGTTTGCAGAGCTCTACGAAGCAATCCCATGGCCCACATAAAGAAGGAAACCACATGTAAAAGGTTATCGTTGACCTCTGTTTTCATTACAAAAATATAATTAATATGCAATGCAGTGTATGTCGGAATTCAGTTTGCCGCAGTTACAGTAGTACTGGGAAATGATATATTTTCTTCTTGCGACATTGTTTCCTCATGTTGCAAGAGATGCAACATCACCTGCCCCTCTGAGTGTTTTCTGAAGAGGATAAAAGCTCTTGATAACTGTCAAGATGTGTGAACTAATTTATGTATTAATCCTGAAGTGTAAACAAGTCCAGCTTTGTGGCACACAGCTGCTATTGTGCTGTGAAGCATTCCCCTCATTTTCTGACAAATTGAACCTTGTGGCAGTTAATATAAAATGCTGTGTAGAAGCTGAAGGTCTTGTTTGTTTGTATACTCACAGAATTGGCATCATTTAACTTTATCCTGATGCTGTGATGCTGTGTGTAGCATAAGAAATGTCAAGCTGTTACAAAATCATCCCAGCCTTCAGTCATTAGCTGTTCCCTATAAGACACTACGTAGTTAATGCAATAATTAGCAGAAGACTTCAGTAGATTTCAGACACTTTAAAACACTCATTTTGCATCTGACTAAATGCAACATTGCATTGTGGGATTTTTAGCATTATTAGAATTTTTAAGGGCTCTATACTGCACATATTCTTTACACTCACAATTTTGACACACTGATAAAATGATGGATAGTAAATGTAGTGGGCTATATGGTAAATGGAGAATGATTTCAGACACAGCCTAGTGGATCTGTACTGAACTTATTGGATATATCATCATCTTGCCATTGCTTGTTACTTCAAGTCTGATGCACAGCGAGTGGCTGGAGTTGACTTTCAAGAGTCAGCGAGCCGTGGGAGTGCAGAACAATAATGGATTGGCTCTAAGAGGCAGGAAGCAAATGAGTGAGCTACTCTTAGTCATCTTACTGGATGAGATGTGCATACTGAGTTACAGTACAATCGACATACACTCCTCTGGCTCAAAGCAGCGATGATGATTATGATGTTGTGGTACCGCACATAACTGCATGGAAATTCAACAATGCTGCTGCTTCCTTCTTCTGTTTTGTGGCACAGATACGGTTGTTGAAATTGACAGAGAATGTATAATGAAATGCTTCATCATTGTTAAGGTCAGGACATCTTAAACTTTTAAGATAGCCTACGTTTCTACCCCTGTCCCACTTGGAGATGGCTGATTAACCAGTCGTAAAGATTAGAACGGACCTTGTTTTATTCGTCTCTAAGGGTGTTTATGGAATGACCTCGAGCCAGAAGATAACTCGGCGAGCTGTTTGTGTCAGTTCATGACCTTGCTGTTCTCAGACCCAAGATATAAGAGGACACTTCAGATGTTTATCTGTAAACACTTTTTGTATAAGCAACATGTGTTCAGCAGTCTGCTACTACATTCTGTGCCTGTGTAGAAGATGTGTTCAACTTACTCTATTCTACTGTACCTATTGCAGTGAGTAAAAATGTATGTTTGCTATAGATTGTAAGGTCTGTGATTTAAAGCTTATGTACCACCATTGCAAACCCTAACTAACACCCAAATTGTTTTACCTAATCTTAATCAAATCAACCCTGCCCAAAACCTCACCATAAGTACATGAGTGAAAATGAGTGCATATGCATCACAAAACGTATGTTCCCATGCAAATAGGTGGTCCTAATCGAGAACAGCATCAGCCCCTGACCCCTGGCTGCCCCCTTACTTCAATCAGCAAAGTGGCAATACCTTAGGTGACCACCTGTAACCACACAACTTCATCTGAAGGCAAATCACATGCAGAAGTGACCATCTGACCGCCCACCACACGAAACTCACCCGTCTCATTCCCATCTGCCAACACTCACCTACTCAGGGTTCATACCCCCAGAGTGACCCCTAACCTAATACACAACAACCAAGACTGGACCCCCCCCCCCAGACCACATCCATATCTTCCAGTCACAGGAAGTTGCAGAGGAGCATCAAGTCAGTGTATCACTAGCCACCGAAAAACCTGGGAACATCTCTACTACCACGTTGGTTTCCCAATGTTGCTTTCAACTCAAGAGCACTTTCCAAGAGCGATCCTCCATGCTGTCAGTGTCAGACAAAGTCGCCGACACAGTGTCCCTCTACACCAGGAAAATGTGTGAATGCACGATGTCCAATTTGCCTCTAGGATCCTGCACCTATTTCACAACAACAGGCGTGATGGGAGAAAACCGAAAAAACCCTGCACAGATGCCACCTCCTACGATACACAATCAAACAAGACAGCACCCAGACATCCCCCCAGTGCTTTTTATTTTTACTTTTTCACAACATATATCACACACACACACACGCACACGCACAGAGACAGGGTCAGTTCGGTTGTATGTTATTCAGCATTCCACTGTCTATTGGTCCATCTGGAGCCAATCTAACCCTCCTGCTAGAAACAACAATAGTCTATGTGTGTATCTGTGCCTGTGTGTGGGAAACAGGGTAGATAAACAGAAAGTGAAAACTCCCAATACCAATTGCAAACAACCACAGGCACCAGAAAGACAACCCAGGTGTGTGTGTGTGTGTGTGTGTGTGTGTGTGTGTGTGTATCTTTGTTTCTCTGGGTATTTGTGTGTGTGTGTTCTTGTGAATGCCTGTATGCGTGTGTTATTTTAGGGGAGTTTGTTTTCTGAAGCTTTTGTGACAATCTGGTTTTGATTTCCTGAAGGATGATTTTCTTTGTCCCCCCTCCCTATCCCACCCACCACCCCCTCTCCCCCCTCCCAAAATCTCCTGAAGAGAGTGTTGGTTGCCACTGTCTGCTTTTGTACTCCCAAAATTGACAGCAAACAGACATATGAGATGCAGATTGGAAGAACATATTTCTCTGAAGAAAGTAGCATGTGGTATGCACTAAAGCAAGTCATCTTCTAATTGCTCTCTTCCACAGTAATGTCATTGTTAACAACAGGCAGTAAATAGTTTCATTAGTAGTTATTGTACTTTTTTTCTACACCCACATAGTTTATAGTTGTTTCTTACCTCTAAAATAACCATGGCTGATTTCTCTCCAGTGTACAATATGGTCAGGAAAAACAAACAGTGCTGATTTGTTTCTGTTTTTGCCACGATGCGAATGTACCCATTAAATCCAATTTTATGTTTGTATGCAATGGGGAAAAGGTTTTAAATTTTATTATAATTTCTTAGGTTATATTATAACTTAAATTGAAACCACTATAATGGAATCATGTAAAAACAAACAAACAACTGTCCTCTATCATTACATTTTGTGACGGAAATAGCTTTTTTAAGAATATTTTTAGCATGTTTGGTTTCTTCTCATGTGTCGAGAACAAAGCTGTCCTTTTCACACTTAGCTTACAGCTACTTTACAGATGCTTGGGCCTGACTAAGCTGGATTTCCAGTACATTGAGTACATTAAGTAATGGTATCTACAGGATACACCCCAATGACTTTGGTGACTTCTAGTGCCACCAGCAGGTCAAAGTTTACACTCACTCATCCATTGAAATATCTCAACATCAGTATTTTGTATAGATATTCATGGTTTTCCAGATGGTGAGTTCTGATTCCTTTTTAACCTTTGATTTACTTTTAAATTAAATGTCTGGGCAATTATTGGCTGGATTGCTGTAACAATTGCTTCAGACATGTGTGCTGCCCTCAATATAAATCGTATTGATTTTGGTGATCCCTTAACTTTTCATCTGGTGCCATCATCAAAATTCGTATGTTTTTCATGTTAAATAGTAATGTTGACATGCTAACAAGCTAAGCTAAGATGGTGAGCATGGTAAACAATAATACCTGCAACAAATCAGCATATCAGTATTGTCATTATGATGTTAGCATGCTTACGTTTGCTCAAAGCACTGCTGTGCCTATACAACCTCACAGACTCACTTCTGCTCTTGTTTCTTTCCTTTCTGGTGTTGTTTGGTTTGTTTGATCTTTCCATATCTTTCCACATCAAGTGCCAATTTTGATCAATTCTCTGTGGGTATTGCAAAACATTGTGAAATAAAAAAGTATAACAAAAGATATTTTCTAACTTCTTTCAAACATTTGTACAAATTGGTTGTTTTTACAGTTTGTTCTCCCTAAAAGAAATTCGACTGTAGCTGATATCTGACCTTTGTAGAATATCATCAGTGTTAAAATCAGTACCGATTCACACTTAAAGGTCATCGAAGTACTCTTACTTAGTTATTCAAAGTTATTGAAAAGTCATATATTGCACATCAGGGCTCTGGTTGGAACCCTGGAGGAGGACTAAGGTTGATAGTGAGTCATTTTCACACCTCTTCCTGCTCCACACCAACCCCACTCCATAGCATAGGCAGCAAATTAAATCTCATAACTCTTGTGTCCTCCATCCTCTGCCTCCATCCGCTCCTCGCTTTTTTTCCTCCCACTTATTTATCTGTATTTTGTGTCTTTCTCCAACTGTCTCTCTGCATTTTATCCCCTTTCTTGTTTCTCTTTCCCTAGTTCTGTCCGCCCTCTTCTCTTTTAGTTAGAGTTTTCTACTTTCTTTTCTCTGTTTCTCATCCTCTACTCTGTGTTCATAAGTTTTACTTCAAATTTCTTCTTCAACGAAAATATGAAGTCATGCATTTGCACTGCAGCATACAAAGCACCCTTCTACAACAGAAGCTGTACAGCAGAGGATATTTATATTAGCTAATCATTTCGTCCAACGTACTCTCATTTCTTCACTTAATAGTTGTGCTGTTGGTATGAAATTATTTTTCTGCATTTACACCAAAGACCTGTATAAACTGACATATTTTGTCCGGAAAACAAACACTCATCATGGTGCTAAAAGGTTGACTTTGTTGTGTCAGATTCTTCATAAGGGCTTTAACAGCAAGGATTATGTCTTGTTCTTCTTATTCTGGTCACTAATAGAGCTAATAACAGGCTTATTGAGCTCTAAGGGGGATCCAGCTGATGTCTATTGTAGCTGTGTGTGTGTGTGTGTGTGTGTGTGTGTGTCTGTCTGAGTGTTTATTGTTCCTTCGTTTCCACTCCCCATAATTTCCCTCTCCTGCTGTTCTATTCTGTTGGTCCTTTTTCTTTCCTGTGTTTTCTTTCTTTTCTTTCCTCTCCCCCAGGATAGAGATGGGTCATTAGGTTGCCATGACAAAAGCTTTGATTGTTGTTTGGATTGGATGGACGGTGTTAGAGAAATGAGTTTTTCAGAGAAATGTCAATAATTTCAAAGGAAGTAAATTGTCATATTCAGGTGGCATCATACGCAAAGGAGTGCAAGAGCCATTAGTCCAACATCGTTTCTGAGAATGTATAGGAGAAGCTTTTTCTTATTCTCAATACATACTGTATGTGCCAAACATGGGAGAAAATGCAAGTGGATGACTAACAGATCAAGGTGAAGTCTGAGGAGTCAATTTTGTACAAATATTTGAAAGAAGAAAGCATAGTTCAACAACCTCTTCAGCTCTATAAAAATGTTAGAAATGAATCCTTTTTAGGCAAACTTCTCACAGTTCATTTAACCTTGTTTATCTTTACATGTCACAAGCCAAAACGGTTTGGAGCCAATGCTTCTGAAAAGTACATATTCAAAAAAGAACTAAATAGATTGTCTTTTATGTTTCGCCAATGAATATTTTTATACTAATGAGACACATTATCATGCATAATGTGAAAGGGGTCACTCTTAAAGACAAAACCACACAGAATTATAATCTATCTACAGTTCCTCTCAGCTCTACAGAGCATTTTAGTGTTTTCATCTACGTTTTGGTTTCAAGGCTTGCAACCTGGCTGTTTAGCTTTAGTCTCACTGCTATCATCAGCACCATGAGCAGCTACAGCAGCCACAGCAGGCAGCTTCAGGGAAGAAGCTCCCAAACCCCACTCTACTCCTTATGTCCAACACACACAAAACTAGCTGCTGAATGATAGTGGAGAACGTAGCAGCTAAACAGATGTACATTTCCTCAGGAGTTTGTGGAAACCAAAACGGGGCAAAAGGGAGAGTGAATATTGGACTTAAGTTCAATCAGCTGACTAGAAAAATGACTAGGAATACACTTTAATGTTGCACATTTTGCTCCATATCAACTGTTATGTTGTGCTGTGGACAGACAGTGGCCAAAATAAAACCAATGAATGCAGGTTTTAGCAGGAGACTTTTAGTAAATATACATGAATGCATACCTATTATACATTTATTGTAATGCAAATTTCTAAAATTGTATAAAATTATGTTGAACCAAGTCACATACACAGCACCTTATTGTTCAAGTCCTTTATTGCCACTTTGTATCTTCTTCTGTTGCATCCCTTGCTCTCATCATACTGCTGTTCTCTTGCAGTGATGCCATCTATGCAAATAGAAAAAACCCCAAAACAAAACACTTCATGGAGTTATTCCTACTGTACGTAGGAGGCCCAAATATGAATGCTCAGTCCATACTGGAGTGCATATTAGCTAATGGCGAGGGAGGTCGAACAACACAAGTGTCTGATACATGTATGCTGTGCAGTGTGGGTTTAAACCATGATTTTACTGTCTTTTGAAGTCCAAATCAGCAAATGGTTTTAGATAGAGAATAAGTGATAGTCAATAAAATGTCCACCCAAGTACACCTCCATGCCTGCTGGTGTGTATGCATGTGTGTGTGTGTGTTTTCAGTCAGCTGTGAAATGGGCGATTCCTCCTCCCGATTTAAGAACTGAGAGTAATGATGTAGAATGGAAGAGGTTTATAGAGGCATTAAACCCACCTCTTACCCCCTCTCTAACTCTCTCTCTCTATCCCTCTTTCTCAAGCTCTATTTCTTCATCTCTCCTCTTCCTCAATGTTCCCTTCTCTCTGTTTTTATAGTGGCATTATTATTTCGCTCTCCCACCCATTACTGTTCAGGTTGGAGCGGAATAATAAATTTCAGGATCATGCCGACACAGCGTTTTCACCATATAAAGCTCATTCTGTGGACTCAACAGAAACACTGCACCGAAACAACACAAGACAACAGAGATTGTAGCATATTCTTCTTCTCTTTACTACTTTGTATTTATAAAGTCATTTTTAAAGAAAAACACTATCATTAGTATTATCAGTATAATGATTCTGCTGTTTTGAGGTTGAGGTGTATCATCTCCTGTCCTTTGCATATTCACTCCATTTGCCACATACTTTTATTGAAGCCTGCACAATTCAAACACATTCAAACATGCATTTCTTGTTCTGGTATAATCTCCAGCCAGGTTTGGGGGATTCACTGGTCAGATTTTGGTCACATTATGTTCAATTTTGACCAAGCAGATGTATCCAGCACTGTGTTTGGAAATAGAGAAATTACTGTTCTATTTTGATCAATAATCATTTACTACCAGCGTCAGAAATGCAACATCACATCCTTTATCCAGGGCTGAGTGTGATGTGTGAGGAAATTTGAATGGAAATGTAATGTGACCTCACCTTTTTAGTTTTGGTTTACTTTGGTTAGCTTCTTAATCTTCCTGTGCCTCCACTCGGTGTGGAACACATACAGATGCACTCTACTTTAGAGTGAGGGGGCAAAAAAAGGTATCAAACAGCATAATATACTAATCTATTTGTTATTGTCTTTCCTCAGCTTTCAGCCTATGGAGGGAGTGTGGTCTACACTGTGTCTTATACTATAGACCAACGAGAACAAACGTCCATTAGGGTCACTTCAGAACCTGACCTCATCATAGAGGTAAGACACACACACACACACACACACACACACACACACACATACACACACACACAAAGACACAAAGACACAGAAATAGTGTTTAAATGTTTTTAAATCCAAAATGAATAATAGATAACAGTGTTGTTTAAATGTCCAAATGTATCTGTAGGCACCACGTATTATGGATATTTTTAGTGTAATATTTTTGACCTTTTAAATGTAAGTGTTCTACTGTGTTAACCCCTGGAATGAGGCCCGCAGCATGGTCAAGAACTCTGACCGGAGTGTTCCTGATAGTTAACATGTACTTTGTTTTTGGTGTGGGTGGAAATCAACACACCCGGAGGAAAGCAACATAAAAACATGTGGGAATGTCTGTGTTTATGTATTTGTATCTGCAATATTTACCATTTCCCACAAGCCATTGACTTGTGTACCAGTGAAGACCACTAAATGAAGTAGCAAATAACCCCCCCCCCCCCCCCCCCACACACACACACACACACAGCTACAGCTGGCAGAAAAATGCTGAACGTAGTAATAAAAATGCAGATAGAGAGACTCTCCCTCCCTTCTCTCTCAGTATGTCTTTATAATGAGCTGGTTGTGATATGATGTATGGCAGCAATAAGCAAAGCAGCAACACTATTAGTTAACTGTTTATATCTCCTATATCACTAAACATTGTGTGTGTGCTGTGTACACACGTGTGTGTGTGTGTGTGCGCGTTCATTCACAGTGTGCCTAAGCAGCAGAAACAATCCAGTCATTCTGCACACGCAACTTTCCACCAATGACATGTTAAAGAAGAGGGCATTTTAATTAGGAGAGTTGGAAAGATGTTCAAATACTGAATCTCTAATGAGCAACACATTTTTATTTTTTATTTTTTTGGGTGAATATGATGATAAAAATGCAGACATTTTTTACAGAAACAAAAATAAAGAACAGAAGAAGCAGAGATTGAAAATAACAGGAAGAATGATGAACACCAAGAAAAATGAGGAAGTAGGGAAATGAAGAAGAAGAAGGAAGTGAGGAAGGGAGTAAAAAAGGAAGAAATCTAATGAGAAAAGGAGTGATATATGAAGGAAGGAATGAATAAATGAGGGTGAAAGTAAGGGAAGAAATCAAGAAGTAAGGGGTAAGTGAGGAAGGAAATAATGAACTAAGGGAGAGAGGAACGGAAAGGGAAGGAACCTACATAGTAAAATAAGGAAGTGAGGATTGAAATGAAGAATTCGGGGTTTACAAGTAAGGATGTAAGGGAAGGGACGAGGAAGTTAGAGAGAAAGAGAGGATATAAGGACAGAAGGAACGAAAGAAAGGAAAAGCAAGGAAGTAAAGAAGGAAATAAGTAAATAAGGAAGGAAAGAGGCAGGAGTTAAATAAAAAGAAAAATGGAAGTCTGGAAGTTAGCAATGAAGGAACTGAGGGAAATGGGAAGGAAATGAGGAAATCTATCAATCAGGAAGAAAGTAAAGAAGAAAGAAAGAAAAAAGGGAGAGATGGATAGTCACAGACTAATCAGCCTGTGTTATTTAAAGACGTGTCAGCGAGAGCGACAGACTGGGAGGAGTTGGGAGGAGGAGGAGAGGAGGACAAGTGTCGGTCTTGTTGTCAACAAAAAGCCTCTCCAAACGATGACAATAATGAACCACCTACACACTGTCAACCAGCTTTCTCCCTCTTCACTATCTCTCTTTCAGCCTTTGTCTCTTTTTGCTTCTTTTTTCACCCCCCCACTGTTTACTCTCAGCATATTTGCATCAAGTTGTGATATTGCTTGTTCCGTGGCTCTGTGAAGCACAGGAAGAAGCTTGTGCCTTGAATGTTATGCGGATATGAATAGACAATAATCTCTCTGTCTTTGTTTGTCTGTATGGCTTTGTTGATTTCTATGTCTTTGTCTCCATTTATTGGCCTCCAAAAAAAAAAAAAAAACTAACATAACTTTCACTACACTAACAATGACTAATTTACTGCACTGCAACTATGTGTAACTTTCTTGGTTCGTATTCATTTAACAACACTAACACCAAAATTGACTTCCTATTAAAGTAAATCATTGTATTTAGAGATGTACTGTTATCAGGGAAAACATATATTACTTCATGAAAACATTAAAGAAAGAACTGGAAACAAAGTGATATCTCCTTTTGCAATGTGAATATAATTTTAAGAGCCGATAGTAGACTTAGACTTAGAGAACAAGACTGGCATATTTTCTCCTCTCCAGTAAATCCCATGAAAAAGAGACCAGACAATAAACTAATCCTATTAACAAGTAGGCCTGATATGGCTAGACTGGCTGATGTGTTTCTTCATTATGAGGAATGTGGGCTCTGTAGTTCCAGTCAGTCCCACATGCACCATGCTGTGTGTGCTCACTATCATAAATTTGTGTCCATCCACAGCTGAAAATAGTTCCCTATAATGCACTATTTTCTCCTGTTTAAAAGATGTTTGCTGAAATCTGCAGTGCCCAGCTGTCTTAGGAAATTACTGGGCCTTTTTTTTGGAGAGTGAATTTATTTGACCTGTTTTGAAAGAAGAACCAATATGGATGTGGCTGAGTGCCACAGACGTGTAGGCAAGTTGGAAAGTATTGAGATGTGCTAGTGCATCTCTGTTGGGTTTCATCTTTTCATGGGATTTATTGAGAGTAAGAAAATAAAGGAAAGTGCCCACCTCATTCTTTTATTGTTTTTAGGCATAATGAACAAAAGTGAGAGACAATAAAAAGATAGACAGTAAAAGCTTTTCTTTCATAGTCTTAAAGTGAAGTATTAGCTCTAAGGTGCCTTTTTTTTCCGTCTATGTCTCTGCATCTCTCAGCCCTGCTACTGCTTTCTGTCTACCTATTCCTCCCTCCATCTCCTCTCTTTCAATTAGTTTTTATTTAATGGTTTATTGGCATGGTAAGCTCTCTCTCCCCCCCTCCCCCCGTCCATCAGTAGTTGTCACTCTGTGTTAGCCGCTACATGCCATTGATCTGTTCTCAACAAGAGATAGTCAGATACGAGGGCTGGGCTCAATTCACTTTGCTTTCAGTCCATTCAGAATGTCAATAGAAACTGCAGCTCATTACCTAATGACACATCATTCACTCTGACTCTCCTTAGTTCCAAAAATCAGTAGGATATGATAGTGTTTTCATGAAATAGGCATACTGTATATTTAGAGAACAACAACTTACTGGATTGATGGAATTAAAAGGGAAAACAGTAAAACATAAAATAAGGGAGAGCTTAAAAAGTTTATTTCCTCTTTCTCTGCCAGGGTGGCGGGTTCAAGATTATTGACAGAAGGTATGGCCAACCGGTGTACCCGTCTTCACCGAGCACCAATCACATCGCTCTCCTTCCTGAGAACTTCCTGTCATCAGAGACAAACGAGCCTATCAGTCGTAGGGATTTCTTGTCTGTGTTGGCTAATGTGAGCAGAGTGATGGTGCGGGCCTCTTATAGCACTGACCCCAGTGCTGTGTACAGGTATGAACAGAAACATGCACATATACATGCAGTACAATACACTATCACATGTAACCTGGTAGGTATATGACATATATAACATACATATTATTTTTAGAATGGTGTTAAGCATTATTATTATTAGTAGTAGTATTCATATTATCTTATTATTATGGTCAACTAATAGTTTTATTAGATAGTGATAGTGGAGATGAATTTAGGTAGAATGAGGTGCAACAAAAGTCCCAGATTTGAACCAGCAATATTGAACTTATTGTTGCTATGATGGCTCATCATTCGACATTCAGAATAAACTCATAAAGCGAAACACACAATAAACACATTTCCTTAACGCAAGCATTGTTTTTGCACAGCCTTTAAACTATGTTATAAAACTTAAGATATGACTGGTGGAATAAAATATCAAATCTCAGCAGCTTTGAAATACCACTGGTATAAGCTTTCATAAAGAAAAATAACTTCCACACTGTTGACTCACAAGCAGCCCTTTCTCATTTCCTCTAAATAACTTTTCTTTAACCTTCTATAACCTGAACATAAAGTCATGCCTGAAAAAATCAATTCAGATATCTGTATTTCTAAAAACCCATTCAGCCAAACTGCTCTGTTTATGTGTGTGAAGATATATGTCTGATACCAATGTGCTACATGTTCATGCCTTCTGTGTATGTGCGTGTGTTTGTGTGTGTGTGTGTGTGTGTGTGTGTGTTTGGTTGTGTGTATTTGCAGACTCCACTTATTCTCAATGCAGGTAGCGAACCCCTCAGCCAGCGGACAGAGCATAGCATCAGCTGTAGAAATGTGCTCTTGTCCTCCTGGATATGCAGGAAACTCATGTGAGGTAAATGCACACATTAACACATAAATAGACAGATTAACGCTCACTGCAACTTTTAAAACAACACAATATCCAATAGAAAACAGCCACAAGTACAAGTAATATAAAGCCTTATATAATATGCATATTTATTGGAAATAAGCATAAATAATGTCACTCTATCAATATAAAAAGTGTGGCTTTATTGTGTCTTTAATACCTCCAAACATGTTTTCTTTCAGCATGTTTCAACATAATGATGATGAACAGATCCTTAAAAGCTTTCTGAAAAGAGAAAAATAACATCACAGTGTAGTGCTTTGTTTAAGAGTACAGCTGTCTTACTGTTATTCGAGGCTTGAAAGACATATTATGTTAGTGTACACACACCCACACACACACGCAAAATTTACAAAAGTCAGATCTACAAACATACAGGATCCCACACAGAAAGATGCAGTGATACACACTTAACTGCACACAGACACGCCTAAGGTGCTAATTAGAAGATCACAGAGTAATTACTCCACACTACTACAACTTAAAGATAGACAACTATGTCAGTCTTTCTGAATGTGTTTGTGTTTGTGTATTTCAGGAGTGTATTCTCGGTTTTCGGAGGGTCAACGGGATTCTGTACAACGGTGTGTGTGAAGCTTGTCATTGCCACGGACATAGTACACAATGCCACGAGGTCACAGGACACTGCCTGGTAAGATGATCAGTAAGTTTATTGTTTGCCTTATGTATTTGATAGATTTACTTATTCTTTGGTCTTAATTGATAAGCCAGGAAAAACAAACAAGCAAATAGAGTGTATGCTTTTTCTTTATGAAAAGGACATCAAGTGTTGACAACAACAAATGTACCTCATGAAAAACCCTTACTGCTTTTGATATTTACAAAAAGCCAAAAGATGATACTAAAATGGAAAACATATCTTGGTGCAGAATATAAAGCCACTGTTAAATTTTCAGTATAGCTTGTACTACGACTGCATTCAACACATTATAAAAAAAATCACTATAATTTCTCTTTTAGGTCATAAAGCTGTTTATCATCATTAAGTAGTGTTAAGTGACCTGCCTGTCATGAGTAAATGAGCTGAAATTGTTTTTCAACCTGCTTGCATCAACAACATTGTTTTTTCTGATGAATAATTGAGAAAGGCTTATATTGCTCATAAGTATTGGTTAGTTTTTGTTCATCCTATAAATTGCAGAACAACCATGAATGTCGTGTTTTTGATGTCACTGATTGGTTTCTGAAAACTCCAATTGGATTTTGGCACCGGTGTATCAGCTGGTAGTGTTAGAAAATCCAAATTTGGACAACAGGCTTGAACTCTGGAGCAACACAAGCAGCAATTGGTGATGATATCATCCTGTTGGAGTTTAAACAGAGAGACACTTTAAACCTCAGTGTCATCTTAAAGCCCTTGAACATGTGGCTTCCTGCATAAAAAACCCTTACCATAAGTCCTGATTGGTGCACTTCCAACTAAGTCCTGTAAAATAAAAAAGTAGTCAGAAGATGTCAGAGAAAATGACAACATTGTTCAAACTTTGGCAGAAATGAGGGTTAGGCAGAGAGTAGTTATGAAGAAATGAAGAACAAATCAGCAAAAGAGCCGCTAATGAGTAGCTCCCGAATTATATACTTAATATTAATAATAAACTAGAGAAAAGAGCAGAAGATATGAATAGTTTATAAATATCTGTGAATTGAAATACTGAGCACTTTCTTGATGAGTTCTTAACTCTGAACCAGGCTCTGTGCAAGTCATAACTGTTATCAACAACAATTATGTTATCTCTCAAATGGCTTCATATGAAAAGACAAACACATAAGTTTGTATTGAAGGGAGAAGTTGTGAGTTTTCTCAGTCATTTTATCTTCAATACTATCTTTTTGGATACTGATAATAAGTCTGTTAGAAGGTAATCCTCTTGAAGCCACCATCTAGTGGCCATTAGAGGAACTTTATGACATTTACAGCCTGATTTCCTACAAAATACACATACACATAGATAAACATTAAGAGGGAGACACACACACACACACATACACAGTTACCAATGCACTAATAAATGTACACACACACACACACACACACACACACACACACTCACACATGTGCACATATACCCCAACCTGCTCATGTGGATCCGCACACGCATCATCACTCCCCCGTCAATTCATCGCCTTAGGCTTAAGCTGTCAGTTAGTATCAAATACACACCTCCCAACACACACACACACACACACACACACACACACACACACACACACACACACACACACAGATCTGTGGGTTTGGTATTACCATGTTATGTTTTATTATAGATGAGGAAGTTGGGATGTGTCAGAGAGAGAACACACACACACTGAGATAGAAAAAGACAGACAGACTGGCACACACATACTAACATACACACACACACACACACACACACACACACACACACACACACACACACACACACACACACACACATACAGAAAGACAGAAAGACAAGTCACTCATAGATCCACACATACTGTATACATATTCATACACAGTGACACTGGAGGACTGTTTTCTGAGGAAGGGGAATAAAGTGGTCAACCTATAGATACACAATGATAGCGTTCATAGAATAAAAATGTAGAATAAAATAATACAACTAATAAGCAACAGAATTATATTTTGCACACATGTGTAAGAATACTAGTTGACTTTTCTGCCAGAATAATTTATTTTCAGTCAAACTTTCTTAATAATAATGGGGTGTAGTGAACCATAAACCATGTATTGTGTATTGTAATGCTGAACTGTGAGCTGAATGTATGATTATATTCAGTTCAGCTCAGTAAAAAAGAAGAGTAACACTTTAACACGATACACACATTTGTTGACAGATTCTGAAGGACATTAGTGTGAGTGTTTTGATTGTGTCTGCGTGTCATGTGCTCGGGTACTGCTGTAACAAAATGTGATGCGATGCTAATACTAAACCAGATCATTAACCTTGACCTCCTCGGGATTGCTTCACCTCATGCTCTCTACTTGATAATAATTTAATTTGACTTTATTGCAGTGCTGTAACCCTTGAGCCTTTTAAGCTTTTACCTTTGTGACCTTTTAACATCTAGAAGTAAAGTGTGACACTGATTACATTAAAATAGAGCAGGTTACTCGTTAGTTCTTGGGGTTTTTTCTTTTTATTAATAATAATACACTTTATTTATAGAGTACTTTTCCAAATCCAAGTTACAAAGTGCTAAATCATAAACAAACAAAATCATAAAATGTTATTAATCTTCACTAGCATCCTACCTTAGCTATTAATTAAAAATTCACTTAATTGGTGACTTTTAATCAGCTTGTTCTTCCACCTAACAACAACAACAACAAATACAAACACACAATCTGTCAAAACTAAAAAAAAAAAGAGAGGAAATGAAGTGTTTGCCAAAAACCTTGTGTTCTCTTGACATAAATGAACTTTAACCCATGTGTCTCCTCCAGGACTGTTCCCACCACACCACAGGACCCCACTGTGACACCTGCCAACAAGGTTACTATGGCAACGCCACCCGTGGGTCACCTGCAGACTGTCAGCTCTGCGCTTGCCCACTCAGTCTGCCTGGCAACAAGTAAGTTCTCAAGACGCGGGGGCTAATTCCACCACGAAAGATACAATTTAATCAAATACCTCAATCTATCACTGTTGACCTCTCTGATGACTCTGTGGCCCCAATTCTCTCTTTTTGACCCGTCTCCTCATAATGCTCTCTTCTACTCTCCTCTCCTCACACTCGGACGACTTTTTTTCTTTGGGTCTTGAAACTATATCACACAGTAGCAGCTTCATCACCAGGTATAAATATCATTGTAATTACACGCATAGAAATATCATCACAGGTAGGAGCATCAAAATAAGTGGATCAACATTATCTATCCCTGTGGGTGGAAATGTCATCATTGATGGTAGCGTCAATGTAAATTCGGCCAGAAAATGTTACACAGTTGTAAACTCCAACCTCCCACATGGTATAACAGTAGTTTAAACCCTTTTAGTCTGGTATGGAAAACCACTTGCTGTGCTTACATTGCAAGCTCAGATTATTGTTGTTTGTGTAACAGAAAAGCAAAGGGAATACAGTCACATTTTCATATTGTCTCTTAATTAACTCTTGATTGATCAAATTCATAACAGCCATTATTGATTATATACTGGAAAAGATTGCACATTAGGCTAAACAGTGTTGGCCCAAGGACAAAAATGCTGTACATTCACCTCATGGGAAATGTTGTAGCCAAGATAATCAGACAAAAAATGGAATGGTGTATGTATAAGAAATGGGGATGACTTTCAGTTTTTGAAAAGTCTTCGTTTTGTGTTAAAATAAATATAAAAAATATTAATTCTATTAGATAAAATCTGTTGAGTTATTTTTTGAAATACTTTGGTCTGTTCAATCACCAGTTTCCCCCTGAAGCAGATGTGTTTAGCTGCATCACATTAAACTATCCAGATAGCACACAGACACTGGAGATCATTAAACATTCAGCCATGCAAAGAGATGCTTCCTACTTTGTTGCAGCTTTTGATCAAACTGCTCCAAACAAAAGTTGTCTGTCAAACTGACATTGACCTCTTCTCCATAACTTCATGAATTACTGTAGCCCCTCTCTATTGGAAGGGAGATCTTCGTGGCCTTTGTTGGCTCTGATCAACCTTCCATATTGCTGTGAGATTGCTGACCTAGTGATAAAACCAGGTCAGGTATAACTTGATGATGAAAAACTGATACACACACAAAACATATAGAAGTGTTAGTTCATTTGGATTTTTACACAGCAGGAAATATTACCTCTGCTAATATTCATCTGTAATTTCTCTAAATGGCCAGAGAGAGATGCTGTATGTTAGGTGCATTGATGTCACCAACGTGGACACACACACACACACACACACACACACACACACACACACACACACACAGGCAGCAGCAGCTGAGAATTTCAATGCAGTCATGACACGTCATGTCCAAACCTCTCAGAGCTAAAGAAAGACACAACTCTCTCTCTTTCTCTCCTCTCAACTTTTCTATCTCCCTCTAAACCCTTGCAGTAATAATAGCTTAAAGGTGCCGTTCCTCTCAACTCCTCAAAATAGCCGTTTAGTCTCTTATGTTCACTCAGGCCAATCACTCAAATAGCCAGCCAGCCAGCCAGTCAGACTGTTTCAGTTAGCAGTAATGTCTCATCTCTGGCAAAATGATGTCCATATTAGTTCCAGCATAGGAAGCAGGGTGGTGATTTGTGGCAAATCAATACAAATTAGTTTAGTTTTTCAGTGCTGTTCCTTTTTATTCACATCAGAGATTAATTAAGACACTGCCATGAATGTTTCCCATATTTTATGACTATCATAAATGAGTATCTATCAATCTGTTCATACTATTTATCCATGAACATTTTCATCTAAAAATTAAATTCCAATTTTTCTCACCACTCCTCTTATGAATTTCACATTCAGCACTTAACATATACACATTGATGGCCTAGAAATATAATTGTTGTCTATGTAATTGATTTATCTTTTGATATTCCTCTCTTTTTTATGTCCCTGTTTTTGTGTGTAGACAAAAACCTAATTAAATTACATATTTGTGCAATTTTAACCAAATTTAGACATAAACATGTGCATATGGCAACATAAACTTACATGACTTCACTTGCATTCTTCTGTGATCATGAGTCTTACTCACTTTAAATTTTGAACAATTATTCCTTGTAAAAAGCCCTAATATTAAGATTTAAATATTCTCCAAAAATCTTGATGTGGATCTGTGTTAGATTTAGATTAAAAGCTTTCAGTGTGTTCTATTATTAGAATAACTAATTTGGAAGAATGTGTTTCCTCTCCAAGTGATTTGTATTACACTTGCATGAATATCAACAACTACCTTGATTTGTTATTTGAAGCCAAAAACAAACTCCTTCCAGGTTATTTGATCTAATTTATTAACCGTTAATCATTATGACATAAAACACTGTTCCAAAAAAGCATTTATCCATATAATCCACCCAAGTAATAACTCATAAATTAGCAGGTAATATAATCAATAAAAAAGGGTTAATATTGTTCTGAAAGCGCTATCTAACTTTTTTTTTTTAATGTGCACCTCTTGAGTCAAACTCTCAAAACTGTACACACTAACAACTTCTGGCCACTATGACTATGGCTAGTTTAAAAAATACCATAAACCTGTATATCACCCTTTAAACAACTTCTATTATTTAATTATGACCCCTTTTTTTATAACAGTTAATAGTTATTTCACAGTTATTTGTTGCTTATACTCACTGGCCGAGCTAGCTTGTTTTTAACTCAGCCATGTCTGTCAGCTAATGAGTCAGTCTGGGACCTGGAACCCGAGCCAGCAGAACTATCTATAGTTTATGGAAGTGGGAGGGTGACAGAACGAGGGGTAAGAGACTATCGCTTCACTCTGTCTCTTTCTCGCTCTCTCAGTTCATTTAGGGTACAATTCTTATGGAAGAAGAGTGATTTTCAAATTCAGCCAGTGTGTGAAAGTACAGACAGATGTGTGTGGGTGTAAAAGAGGCAAGAAGTTAAGTCTGTGTCTTTCAGAGTGTGAATGGTGAGGATTGAAAAGTGAAAGTAGGGACACAGGTGCGTGTGTGTGGAGGGAGACGAACAATGGCCTTAACTCGGCTCTGTCCTCTCTTCTTCTTCCTCTTCTCCCTCATCCCCCTCTCCACGCTGGGACAACGCTACGGGATCCATCAACAACTTCAACAAAAACAACAACAACAACGTCGTCTCGGCAACAGCTTCAGCCCCACCTGCCACCTGGGTGAAGAAGGGGAGTTGCTGTGCGACCAGTGTCAGCCTGGATACACAGGACCACGATGCGACAGGTAACACACAGGCACGCACGCATACATACACACAAAGCACACACTGAATATCAAACGTTACACACAAGTCAGAGAACAGGCATATGCACATACTTTAGCATTCTGTCTTTAAGTTTGATTTTAAAGTCTAGCTAAGTTTACAGAAACATCCTCATTGATCAAAACAGTCACAAATCCAGTTAATCAATGACAGAGCTGTGGTTTCAGTGCATAACTATCTGCATAATTTAAAATGTGCATAACAATCATTTAGAAAATAAAACCCAAATTATGGTTGTCATTCCTCAGTATGACAATTTTTGAGAATAAATCTGGTCTGCAGTCAGCCATTCCCAAATGAACAGAACCTTCTGCTCATTAACTTGTGTTTGAGTGCTTGCCATATGTCTCATTGTCCATCTAGCTTCCTGTGCACAGTGCATTTATTAGTTGCCTGACATTCTCGTTCCATTAGCTGTGAGTGTCTTCACCAACCCTGTACTAATGAAAAAGTGTCTCTAGATGCTAATCTTGTTAAAACTTCAGGCTGTATACTGTCATTCAGTGGTGCAGACAGTAGAGGAAATGTTATCTTTACCATCCAGGCTGTGTAAAATACATGTGGACTGTTTTTCTGTTGACCTGAAAATGGCTACAGTCCAAATTATGAGCTAAATATTCAGGAGCATTAATTTGGTTCACTGTGGAGAATATTATTGTAGTTTAATTGCTATACAGGAAATGTTGAGAGTGCAGGTGTTAGCTTTGCATTTCTGAATTCAGGTTGTCAGTAAAAGCCTTGTGTTTACCTAGGCCAGCTGAACATTGAATAGCAACTGAATACTGTTGGCACCATATTGTTATGTGACGCAGACCTGAGGTTACAGTCCTTGCTATGTTGTACAATAGATATTTTCTGTAGGATACTGCCATTACTCAGTACACAAAATAACAAAGTCGCCTCAAACAACTCCTATATTGCTTATAAAAAAAGGAATGTTTTCTCACTTGTGTTCAGAAGTGCTTCTGCCCTTCTGTGTGAAGGTCTTCAGTAAAAGGTTAGTCAGAAAGTACCATCAAGACACATACTGTAAGAAGGAATCACATAAATATTGGCATCTATTTGTCACCCTTTAAAGGGTTTATGAGTTATGAGTCATTTACTAATTATTAAGATCAACTTTGGGGTTTTTGGCTATACCTTCTGTTTAAAATGTTGGTAATCATAAATAAATACTCTCGTTTGTTACTTTCTCACTAAACCATTAAGTCTAAAGTTAAAAATATTAGTAAGTCATTTATAAAGACGTTTTAATCTACTGTATTATGTCTGAAGTTGTAAGTAATAATAAGATTTTTTACATGAACTGATCTTAGTCTATCCAATGCTATTCTTTTCTTCTTTCTTCTTTAATTTCTAAACCCTGTTCAGAGGATGTTTTGTTAGAAATTGCTCAACAAATTGATTTATGGCTGTCATATTCTTGAGATCGGAGAGCATTGACTAGACTAAACTATATCAAAAGGTCTGGTTGGGTGTCAAGATGTCAAGAGACATCTCTTCTTATAGAGTGCTAGCTTGGTTTTCTTATAATTTGCCATTGAAGGCAACATTGTTGGAAACTGTATACACTGAACACAACAGTTTGTCCTCTACAATGATGTTCAATGATGTGTTCATCCTTGAATTTTCTGTTATTGCAGCTTGGATTTCTGTAGACTGTACTTCACCAGCTGTACAAACTGTCTGTTTTCCTTGTTGATGATTGAAGTGAAATGCTTTCAGGAGCTGGTAAAAAGGAAGCTTTCTATTTTGTTATCAGTCATTGTTTTGTGGGTAACTACACTGATGAAGATAATCATTTTAGTGATGAAGCACTGTGCTTCAAATAAGGGTTCAGTTCCACTTCCAGGCTTGCCAGTTAAAAGAGAGGTGCTGGGGTCCACAGGGCCTCACTGCCCTGCATAGTCTGCATGCCTCGCCATGCTGTCCACAGCAGAATCTCTCTGTCTGCCTGTTAGTCTTTTTATAAACCTCATTTTCCTCTGAAAGGCAAACTGACTCACTGTCAGTCCATTCTTTAACTCAGTATGGCATCTACATTGTAACAAAACCCAGATATTGACAGATATGATCTAGTGCAGACTGGATGCCAACTATTCCAGTGTACTTCCATCCATTAGTGAGTGTGTATGTACTAAAATGTATGTGTGTTTTAATGCAACAAAAGATGATCAGAGGCTTCATTAGAGCTTCTTTTTATAAACTGATATGAGTTTGTCTGCCCGTTTGTTCTGGTGAGATGGAGAGCTTACATGTATGTACTGTATATGTGTATATGTGGATATGAACATAATCTACTGTTGAATATACAGAATGCATCTGATTATTTACAGTCTTGTGTTCACATACCTGTGCTTTTCTGATGCCACATGTTGCCTCCAGTAAATCAGAGAGAATGGCTGGTAAACAAAAGGAGACAGGAATAAAGATGGACTGTTGGTTGCCACACTGACTTCGAACACATAAAGAGCTAACATGATGTAAAATAGTATTTTATTAGTAATGACTATATTAAAGAGGTAATCAGCAGTTGCTTGTTTCTTGTTCTATTAGTCTAATTGATATCTGCTCTACACTACCTGTCATTACACTTCATTATCTACAGTGCTTTTGTTGTTGTTAGTGGTAATTAATTGTAATGTGCCAATTTGTCTGTATTATGGGCTTTAACAAAATAAGCTACTCTATTCCACCCATGCTCATAGACCATCCGCTCGCTGCTAAGTGATTCTGCTTTTCAATTTCCTGTCTATAAACAGCCATTTAGAATTTAGCTGAAAGCTTTTTTAAATACAGCTGTCTAACAAATAAGTCATCTAAAATACATTGAGTTGTAAGCTGTTATTTAGTGCCATTTAGGGTTTGTCAGTATATGTGGAAGTGGTTGCCATCGTTATGATGATCTTTTATGTTATTGCATTAACAGTATTAACCTAACAGCCTCAAGAAATTTTAGTCAGGTCAATTAGAAATGGAAAAAAGCCTCCAAAAACACCTTCATAGGAATAAAATGATGAATGGGGATCTTCCGACCAAATTGTATGTTATTTGCATTGAGGTATGATAGGTAATAGAGTACTTGTGGCAATAAAATAAGTATTAGTGTAGTTTGTTTTACTATAATATATAAAATAGTATAATTGTTGCTGTGGTTTTAATGAATATTGTCAATGTCTTGTGAATAAATAGAAAATATAAATCTTGAGCAGACACTGAATATAATCATTCATGGGTCATGGGTCTGTCGCTGCCCCCAGGCTCTGGAATAAGCTCCCCGTCGAGATGCGTACTATTACTGACCTGGGCCTCTTCAAGTCCAGGCTAAAAACACACTTTTTTAGGATGGCTTTTAACACCTAGTAGGATGACACTTTTATTTTATTTTATTTTTAAAATTTTATTTTATTTTATCTTATTCTATCTTATTCGATTTTGTTGTATTTTATTGCTTTCACTGTTATTTTATTGTTTTTAATTGTTTTTATTTTTCTCTTTATTTATTTATTACCTACTGTAAAGCACTTTGGTACACCGCAAGGACTGTTATAAAGGGCTGTATAAATAAACTACATTACATTACATTACATTACAATACCAGTTATAAAACAAGTCTGGTATAGAATCATATTGACAAGTGAATTTAGGACAGAAAAATTCGAAAGCACTTTTGGAGGGGTGGCCACTTCAGTAAGTTTTAGAAAAGGAAAATAACACAATGTTTTTGGAAGTGAAGAGTGACATTATGTGTCTGGCAAAGAAAGATAAAAGACAAAAATGTCAAGGCTTATTTCTTCTAAAAAATTATCTGCCTCTGTCTTTATGTGTCTCCCCCTTTCTGTCTGTCTGGCTCCCCTCTTTTAAGTATGAAACACAACAACTGTTGGCTTTGATATAAAATGTGATAAAAAGAGACACCTGTAGAATCAAAGATGGGACTAAATAAGAAACAACCAAAGTTAAGATTCAGATAAAAAATAAACAAAAAACTAGATATGATTAATTATGAGTTTAACTCCCAGCTTATGAGCTTCATTAGTACTGTAAGTATATGGTTTGCATTTGTTCGACAGTGACCTGGTAAAATAAACAGGCAACCCTGCAACTGTCAAACTTGAAACAACTGAATCCAATCCACTTCAAACTGGTGACAACAGCACAAACAAAGAAATATCTCATGTTAAGAAAACCTGTTTGGCTTCAGCAAAATAAAAAAGTAAAAAATAAAAAAATATATTATTTTAGGACCCTATTGCTTAAAGCTGAATGATAAAAAACAGCTCCATTGTCGAGTTTTGCATGTTTGCAAACCTGCATAGGTAGCTAAGTTTGAATATCAGGTCTTCAATATTGAGAGAGAGAGAGAGGGAGACATAATACTGAAGTGGCTTCTTTATGAGAAACGCTGATATTTCCATAACTGCACTCACTGACTGAGTGCAGAAAGTCAACGGCAAGATGAAACTTTGTTCCTTGGCAGGCTGAAGTGCCAGCAAGGGTTACTCTTGAAAACTGTATAAGTAACAATGAAACAAAGTGTTATGTGGGACAGAGCAGGTGAAGTGGAGACATTCAACAGCAAGGAGACAGGGATATCATAGAAACAAGGCCAGAGAAAGAAAATGAAAGTCTTGGGAAGCTTGGGCAGGAGGCTGGGTAACTATGGCTGAGGATTGGACAGGTAGCTGAGAATCTTGGGCTGGAAGCTGGGAACCCTGCAGCTGAGGCTTGGCAGGTAGTGGATAACTAGTGCTGAGGACTGGGTTGGAAGCTGGGAAGAGCTGGGATCCAGGGCTGGGAAACAGGGCTGAACAGACAAGACCAGGGACTGGAGACAAAACAGACAGAGCTGCAGGTGGAAGGAAACAGGGTTAGGAAGAGGAAAACAGGCAAGAACAAGAAAAATGCCAGCCATTGGACTTGGAACATGAACGCCATAGCTGTCTATGAGACTGTCTCAGATTGAGTTTGGATTGATACATATAATAATATGGAGGCATAACTGTTTTTGAGAAAACACTTTCTATGTGAAAAGAGTGACAAAAAGTGTATTTGATTAGAATTGCTGACTCCACCTTTAAAGGACGATTCCACCCGCTTTCCTTTGGATTTTTCAAATGGAAATGCCCAATCAGCCACTAGCAGAAAGCAGTGATTTGGCTTAAGGCCAGAATGCTGATGAAATTTGAATACATTTAGAACACAAATGTGAAGCTACAAAATGATAATAAAAAAAACCCCTCAAAAGCTAAAAAAATAACATACCTGCCCTTTAATACACATACACTTAAAGGTAAAACGACAAAAAATAGACAGCATGTTTATTTATATGGAAGTCCCATTACGTTGTATTTACTTTCACTTTCAACAGAAGCTATGTAGCAATAGAACAAAATCATTTTGAAATGCTTTAAAAGTTATGAAGGAAAAATAGTGTTTGAGGGGAGGAGCAGGGCTTGACATGCCCTGGCGCCAACTCGCCTTTCATAACACTAAAAATAAAAGAACATAACGTTTATGATCTCAACCCCTCTCCCTCTTTTTCTGTAACTCTCTACCACTTGTGCTCACCATCTGCTTCCTGTACACTCTGATGGTTTTGACCAGGTGTCTGACCCTCCTAATATATCCTCTTCACACACTCTAGACTCCCCATTATAAATACCTTCACTTCCTCCTGAGGCCCTTTAAAGAAACCACACCAGATACAGATAACATGGCAGTATGCAATCAAACATAATAGAACTCAATAGAAGCCTTGAAATATGAATTAATCTACCACACAAAACAAAACTCAAACACACACCATGTACACACACACACACACACACACACACACACACACACACACACACACTCACTCCTGTCCTATCAAGAAGTGAGATTGCTGCTACTACATTTCCCCACTTGACTATGGAGGATGTACTCAATGCACTACACACACACACCAACAGCAATACACACACACACATACACACACACACACACACACACACACACACAAGCTAATAAACCAGTTCTATTGAGGAGGGTCAGTGGTAATAATGGCAGGCTGCTCTTGACTCTTTCCTCCTCTCTGTCCTTTCTTTTCCTTACTCTCTAAATTCAATTCTCTTTCCAGTGTGAAGACGCTCCCCCCCACCCCCCCCACCCCCCTTTTGGTCTCTCTCAATCGTCCTCTCCTCTGTTATCTCAATTCCCTTATCATCCTGTAGAGCTTTATTTCAGCTTGTTTTATTTGGTTTCAGTGGCTCTTGTCACGGTGCAGCACTCTCAGGTTGATATATTTTCTCTTATAGACATCCTCTTTTTATTAATCAAATGACAGAGTCTGAAAAGCAAAAATAAAAGCATTTAAATGGTGTGACAGTTGACATACTTGTGTGTCCTTGTCCTTGCTGAGGTTGCTAACAAGCATTTCAATTTTTTCTTTTCATCAACACAATGAACTCCATAAAATAATAGAATCAAATTACATTTTCTTCTCTAGAAACATGTGACACTTCCAAAAAAACATACATGATACATTATTTTTACATATTTGCTCAGTTATATTACTATTTTTATTTTGAGTAAAACCTGATAGTCTGCTGTAAATAGCTTGTTTTGGAACTAGCTGCCTGAAGCCATTGAATCTCATTTTTAAAAAAAATCTCTATTAGAGCTTGTTTTTATAAACTCTCATTTCATATCTGTAGATGTTTGGTTTGGGTGTATGCCTTCTAGCTCTTTGTGTGTATATCTATGAGGTAACATTTGTATGTGTGTGTATAAGTGTGTTAATATGAATTATACAACTGGTATCTTTAGCCAAACAGTCTGCCTGGTCAAAGATATGCTGTAACAATGCTGATAATTCCCATGGGGCAGAGATACATGAGCTTTATTGCTTGCTGATGGTTGTTGATTTTGGTTGGAATCGGTTGCCAACTCCCGTCGAATGAGACCTACTGTAATTAATGGTCATGTGCGAACTGATAGCTGAAGTGAACATTATACCTGCTGAGAGTTGTTTCTTTAGTGGATAGCTACTGTGCAAAAGACGAAGAGGTGAGCTATTGCATATTTCCTACATTTCCAAATATTATTTTAACTAGGAAGAAACACTGCATTTTCTAGCAAGATGATTGTCTGCTTTTTCTGCTCTTACAATGTGACCCGATTCAGTTTTATCCCAAATTAAAATTACCATGACATCTTGGCGCTAGAACTTTGAGGCACACTAAGGCTGAAATGGTGATCCAAATGTTGAGGTACTTTCAAGTCCTTATGTGAAGAATTGTATGTGATTATAGCACCTTTCAAATTATTCTTTTTTTTCTTTGTAGAAAAATGAGACATTCCTGGTGAAAACTAGTTCAGTCAGTTTCAGTGCACTCATTCATAAAGGCAGATCAGTGTTTTCTTTGATGCTACAGTATGACTAGAAGTCGCCAAAATCAGAAATTGTCAAACCTCACTAATATAAAGGCCTAATCAAAGGAGCTGTAGCAGAACCATGCATGATTTGTTTGCTAAAGTCTTGACATGTTTGAGCACTTCATGATACTGAATTAGAAATACTAGATCCTGCAGAATGTTCCCTCATATTGTCTTTCTGAACAACCAGGCAACAGATCATATACAGTGCATTCAATATGTAACAGCATGATCACCACGCCTCTCTGTCTCTCTGCTGCCTCCTAGATGTTCCAATGGATATTACGGCCAGCCCACTGTGCCAGGAGGCTCCTGTCAGCCCTGTGATTGCCATGGCAACCTGGACCTATCCGTACCTGGCAGCTGTAATCCAATCACAGGCCAGTGTCTGCGCTGTCGCCAGGGTTACGGCGGTGCGGCTTGCGACAATTGCGCCGAAGGTTACTATGGAGACGCCATCACAGCAAGGAACTGCCAACGTAAGTAAACATAAATAAACAAGCACAAATATACATGCAAATGTCTGGTTTGTTCACATTTGGAGTCACAGTTGAACATTTGTCCATGAAACAGTGGGCCATATGATATTGTACACTTATTTGAAAGCAACACTTTGTGGTGTTTGATGAAGGAACAGCACAGCATGGTACAATCTTCCTTCAACAAATTAAACATTCAGCTCATGAGCTGTGAAACACCCTTGTACAACTAAATACACTTAGTGATTTTACTGCTACAGCCTTACTTGGCCTGGTATGAGCAGTAGCTTATGGTAGCTAATGTTAGCAAACTTTTGATAGATATTGCTGTATAAGTGACTGTTGAGCTAGTTCACAGACTTTAATAATCTTTGCTTGTACTATTGGTACAGTGCTTTTTGCATTCACCATTATTCTGTAATTGGCACCCACATTTGCTGCCATTCAGCAAATGTTTCATAGACTCACAGGACAGGAGTCTATGAACAGGAGGATGGTACCTTATTGTACATCCAACAAATACATAAAATGTTTGATTTGGGCACAAATCAGACTTTATATCATCATTTTTAGAAATAGTAGTTTATAGTATATACTGTACTTTGGCTGCTTCTAGTGGTCAAAAAACACACTGCATGCTGCTACCCCCCATTCCCACATGCTGACCTTGGGACACTGAGAACAAATTGGATAAAAACAACATATTGACTGAAGCAGTTTGTCTTGACATTGTCTATAAACATCAGAATAAGATGTAATCAAGTAAGGAAAAAAATCCACTTTTAGGGGCGAAAACATGATCTGCAGTGAAAATCATTATAAACAAAAGCCCGTTGAACAGCTTCAAAGTCTCAGCAGGAGTGTTACGCTGAAGAGTACTATTTCCTCTATGAAACTCAATTTTAGTTAATGATACCTTTAATCCTCTCACTAAAACATTGAGTAGATATTACACCATCTGGTGTGTGTGCGTGATTTTGCGTTGGCAAGCAGCTGTGCTAGTCGGAGGTGTGATGTCGAAACAGCCCACTGACTGCCAGCTGTGTTTAAGAGTGAGAATAAAAACTATACCTGTAAAAAAAAAAAATTAAAAAAAGAAGAAGGAAGGAAGGAACTGAAAGGCAGACAACAAGAAAGAGAGAGATGGCAGCAAATACAGACGTACAGATGGTGCCTGTTTGTGAAAATCTTCATTAAGACCTGTGTTGTTGACGAAAACAGAGCAGCACTGGCAGGAAAGCAGGCAGAAAGACAAATTAACAGACAGAAGCCGCACAAAGAGCGACAGACAGGCAGAGAGCGATAAATAGACAGATAAAACCGTCAGACGAGTACAAAGGCAGGCAGACAGGCTGACAGACGGTATTAATGTGTATTTGATAGTTCATTGTTCTGTAGTTGTTTCCCCTCTCCACCCAGCTAAATGGCTATTGATTAATCAGCCTGATCTATTGCTCTCCTACAGTGCTGATCGGCTGCTTGTGTCTAGGAGATGGAGGGTTGTTATTGATCCTGTACGAATGACAAAAGACCAGCAGGAATTATTAAAACACAACAACTCTCTCTCTCCCTCCTTCTGTCAGTCTATCTCCCTTTCGCTGTCTATCTCCCTCTCCCTATCGCTCCCAGTCTTAATGAATTTTATTGAGTGGAGCAGGAGAGTTCAGGCCAAGTCCATTTGTGCACTATTAGACTGTAAAAATCCTTTACTTTTTCTTTTGATGTCAAAGTTCCCATCTGCTGCCGTTTTTGCCGCAGCCATTTTGTGTCTCCCACTAATAGCAGCTCATTTTAATCCAGTCAGGGGAAGGAAAATGGTTTGATTTTGCAAGCAAACTTGACCACAAAGTAATTTGTCTGAGGAATAAATTCAAGGAAATTAACTCCCCTGACCATTTTTCACATGGGAAAAATCATTTGGAAGTTGTTGAGAAGATGTGTGAATTGTACTTGTCACACTTGGTCCAATCACTGGAACATAGTGAATATGTAGTAATTCAATAATGTAATTATACTCCCTGTGTGTCTGACACTTAATGAATGTTTCATAGATGCTTCATACAGTAGATCAATAAAGCCTTTGGGGATCATTGTGAAACCTCACAGTTCTAATTTTTCTGTCCTTAATGCACTGTCCAGTACACACTATGAGTCGGCTCTGGCTTTTGTAGGACTGCTAGGCCCGAAAAGTAAATGAACTGGTGTGTATTTTGCTTTAAACTCAACTAAAGGTCAGATCAATGCAGCATTTAATGAGAGCAGTTCAAACCTAAAGAATATACCAGTAGATGTTTGCACTCAAAATTTAAAGGGTACATATAATGTTTTTTTTTGTGATGTACTGTTAATGTTCCAAAACTTAAGGTGAGCGTATGTTTAAAAAAAAAGGCTCCCTTTAAGTCAAAAGCTCTTCAATTGCAGTGTTTTATGTACCTTGCAGATGACTGGTGCATGCCAATAAATGGCCATATGTTGTGTTGTCTTTGTTTCTGAGATTTTTCCATAGGTTGTTAATATTGTCCACTCTGATATTCTGAATCTGATTCGGGCTTAAGTTAAAGATGTACAGATGTACTACTATAGATGTAAACTACTAGTGTTTGTTTACGTAGCCTCTGGGAGCTAACAAATCAGAACAGAGTGGGTTTATCAGGAAGGGATCTTAAAGAGACAGGAGCTAAAACGGCCTGTTTCAAACAGAGGCTGAACTGAAGGGCTGCATAAAGAGTCATCATGAGATAAATAAGATGTTTTTAACCTTAAATATTCTAAGAGCCCTAGAAAAATGTTTAAAATATAGACCTTGTAATTTCTTGTCTTTGCTGATAGCAAATTAAAAACGGTTTCATTGTTACCTCACAATGAATTTAAGGGAAATTCACGTCATCTTCATAGTTTTAATAGATGGCCTCAATACCACAACACAGAATTTTGCATGATGTGATTTAAAGACAAAAAAGTGAAACCCAACCTGAGGAAATTAAGAAAAAATGTAGTCTGATTTAACTGGTTAAATATACAATTTAATAACTGCTCTGCTATATAGACTACAAGTGCAAGTAAAAATGAGGAAAGTGGAAAGTGGAGACTATTGTCATAAGACTTTTATAAATGCCTTGACATTCAAACAAATCTGTGGCTTGAAGGTTATGTGTTTGAATCCCAGCTCTTGAGGTCTAGATGAGAAAATTAAATAAGAAACATTTGGCCTTCTCCTTAGCGGTTACTGTCAGCTTAAACCTGAATTTCATCAGTTTACCTGGTCTGTGGTCAGTAGTCATTGAATTAGTGTTTGCTTTCAAGATACGAACGTCTGACTATAATGACTAATCTTTTCTAAAAGTTTCCATTGTTCGGCTTTATTTTAGAAACTAAGTGAACTAAGTAAAGTACTTAGTGTCGTGATGACCAACAAATAGCAATTCAGTGTGTGATTGACATTTCAATGCATTTACTGAAAAACTTAGTCACTGTTATTTCACCCTGAAGGCTCCTGAGTGTCATATCTCAACAGCACAGTTATGACATCTCCAACTCTATGTTACCGTGGTTACCTTGAGTGTTGGACCGGTGAACAGACCACTTACTGAGGCACCATTGTAGTGTTAATAATATATAAAGAACAGATGCACGATAAGTATCCTTTAGTTTACTGATATGAGAGATTGGTGATTGCCTGGTATTAGAGCATAATGTATTTCATGTTGCAGAAAAATGTTAACTCCGCCATCAAGGCCAGCAATGAAAAAAAAAGAGAAAAAACACAACAAAAAGCAACATTTTATCCCACAACAAGGCACACATTGTAGGGACTCACAGAATGGAGTCCAGATGGTCCCTGAAGGTTGGAGCTAGGGGGGTGAGAGACTGTATGTGAGAGTGTGTGTGTGTGTGTGTGAAACCACGCAGAAGGATGTACCGTATATGTGCGTGCGTTCTTGTATCATGCGTGTACATTTGCGTGTATGTGTGTGGGAGGGCACGTGTGCCTCATTTCATATGTGTGTGAAGCAGAAATCACTGTATGTTGTGAACCATATGTGTGTTTCTGCACATTTCGGAGTATTCCTGTGTGTGTGTGTGTGTGTGAGTGAGTGTGTGTCGTGTGTTTGGACATCTGCTGTACCCCACTCCCTCATACTTTCTCATCCCACACTCAGGTCTGTTCTTCTGTCTATTTTACATGTAACAGGAGAGATTGGCAGGAGGTAAAGCACACTATGAGTACACATGTGTGTTTATGAGACGTGATGCGCTGCGTGCTACGAGTTTCTTGAGAAGGTGTGTTTGTTTTTTCCTGCATTTTTGTGCGTCCATATGTGTGTGTGCGCTTCTGACAACCATCCACCAGATGGAAGCTGTGATGTACAAGCTTTTAATTGTATATCTAAGGGGTTGATTGGCACGTGTGGGTGTGTCTTTTTTCTCCAAGTAGGATTTAAGTTAAAATAAAGTTGAAGTCATACAAAGTAACCCAATTAGAAAGAGACAGAGAGGAAGAGAGAAAGATCTGAAATTTCTTACTGTATGTGAATAAAAGTTTTCTTCTTTTTTTTAACTCAAGCCATTCAGAAAGCATAAAAACTGCACACACACACACACACACACACACACACACACACACACACACACACACACACACCAGAACCCATTGAAAGAATGTTATGCAACCATTTTCAGTGCCAGAGAGATTAGAATCTTACAGTGTATCAACTTAGAAATGTTACAAATGTTTAGGTAAATATTGTATCCGCAAGAAAAGGAAAGAAGTTGAAAAGGTTCAAGGTACACTGCTTCATTTTGCCTGAGGGAAATTGGTATGTGCTGAAGGGAGGTGTGTCTTGAATTTAAAGTCAAACCTGCTTTGTGTTTAATCACTGAAGGGTTTCTTTCTAAAAAGGGGACGAGTCATGCTTTTGTGATTTTCTGTCATTTTAATACTGTTATAATGTCGGATGTGTGTGTGAAACATGGTCAAAATTCCAAAACTTTAGGTGAATATATGGAGAAGTTTCATGTCAAAAGCTCAGTCTACAGCCTGTCTGAATGATTCCTTTACTTCCCCATCCAACTGATGTCATATAGTTCAAACATGCCCACAACCTGCTGCCTGTTTCATATGCTTTGTAGCTAAGATAGTTGTTGAGAAGAAAAGAAGCAAAATCCAACTACTACTCTTTGTTTACCTAGCCTCCACAGCTGTGGGGAAGCTTCCAGGAGCTGCCCAATCAGAACAGAGTGGGCTTATTGGAAGGAGGGCCTTAAAGAGACAGGACCTAAAATAGCCTGTTTCAGACAGAGGCTGAACTGAGGGGCTGCATAAAGAAACAATACAAGACAAATAAGGACTTTTTTTTTTAACTGTAAATCATGCAGGTATTCCAGTAGAGCCCCAGAATAAAACATACAGACCTGAAAATTCTGCAAGTTATGTCCACAAATCATGTTTTTCCCCATCACTGAGCTCAGACCTAAATGGCTTGTTCTCAGTGTGTCGTTAAGCTGGAGGTAATGAGAAGGGGCAGTCGGTGTTGGTGATTGCAACTGTGTCTGAATGGAGGGCTGTAATTTGTTTTTACTTCCTTTTGTTTCTCCTGTGCACAGAAAAGAACTCCTGCCAGTGTTTATACTTGACATTAGATTTTCATCAGAGCAAACAGGGCAAATCTAAAATTTCAGATTAATCAGAGTGTGATGTTTTTCTCTGTTGTAGCCTGGCTTGGTCATTTTTAATTTTTTTTAGTTAAGAAAATCTGGTAAAACTAAGTCAGCCCACTAGACGGAAGAATCACTTTGGTGAAGAGAAGATTTTCTCCGAAGTGCAGCGAGGAGGATATTAAAGTGCATATCTACAACTAATCCCAAAGAAGACCTTAAGCGGGATCTTAGCTCTTATCCAGTTTACAGCAGTGTGAAGTAAACATATTCACCAACATATTAAAATGTTCTACCGTGAGGTATGTCAACATCTACAAATATTACCATTATGGAATGATAATATGCTTCTTCTCCTTTCCTCTCCTCTCCTGCAGCCTGCCAGTGCCATACCAACGGCTCTGTATCTGAACTCTGCAATAAGGAGAACGGCCAGTGTCAGTGCAGAGAAAATGTGGTTGGACGACAGTGTGATGAGTGTGTGGTAAGTATTCTGACACAGATGCCAATACTCTTTGCACATTTTGCCAATATTTGCTGGTACCATCAACATTCCTGTGTAGACTTTTTATTCTTAATACAAAGTCACTCTTCACTCTTATCGTAATTCTGCAAAATGACATGTGTGAAATGGGATTCCAGTGTTTTTGAATGTTTTTAACCTCAATTACATCTTTAGTGATGGTGCTCTTACTTTATTTTTTTTACCATTTCACATCAAAGGTGTTATCAGGTTAACCATCACTGTGGTAGGTATCTGGTAGGTCAAACGATGATTTATTCAAATGATGCTTACTGCTCTACTATGATGCTGTAATGCGATGTAAGCGATGGGAACCAAAAGTTTATCTGAAGATAATATGAGACTGCAACTGTCTGAGTTAGCCAAATAAAGTGCATCAAGTGTAAAAGAAAAAAGTCCCTTTTTGTGTCTTGGTGGACAGTGTTTTCTTGTTCAGCTTCTATGAAAGAATAAGATAAAGAGAGAATTTGGCTCTAAAAGAGAGCAACTCAGTTATAGCTACAGCTATCAGCCTCTAAAAGGTTCGGCCACACAAGTGCTGTATATGACGATGCAATGTTACATTATTATGTCTAAAAAAACAACTATATACCCAGATACTTTTTTGGTTCTTTTATTGGTGGAATTAATGTATTTTGAAGAATAGTATTGTATTTCATAAAACTTTTTTTCTGTAGTTTGTTGCTTCTTTCATTCACTCACTCAGTCCCATGTCTGCCCCCACTTCCTCCACCCATCTGCTCCCCCTTCCTCCATCCATCTGTGTTGTAATTGGTCCAGCCTAACTGCTGGTGGGATGCTGAGCGTCAGGAGTGTATGCCTTGTCGCTGCAGCCCTCACGGCTCTATTTCTCAACGCTGTGATGTTGAGGGACGCTGCATCTGTCGTCCCGGCTTTGTTGGCCGACGCTGTGACCTGCGTCGCCAAGGCTACGAGAGACGGGAGACACGTCGGCCTGTGGAGCGCGTTCCCATGGAAGCTGTGCAGCAGAGATGGGGTGGCGCGTCTCGAACAGGGGGTTGTCCCAGGGGGGCGTACAGGCCTAAGACAGGGGTAACACACCCTGCATGTGAATGAGGGTGGTGTGTTTTAAGTAGCATGGGTTTTCTTGGTGTGTAAACATTTTATAGATGCACTGACGTGTGTGGTTGAGCTTTACAGGTTTAAAACCCATTTTATGTATGCAACGAGTTTCATGGTGGTCACAAACATTGCGGTACATAAGAGTTTTACCAGCATGGCTGTTTCTGTGAAAGACATTCAGTTTGAAGTTGTTTCTTAGTGTAAGGAGTGATGTAAGGCTCAAAGGAACCAGAAAAGAAAGTTTTTTTCAGATTTTAGTAGCATGTTCCAAAAAATGTCATGTTTGTTGTTCCTGGATTATTGTTTGGGCAAATCATGATGTGCATGACTTTTTTTTTGTAAATAACATTTATTTCAATCCAACTGAGCTGCACCTACTACAATTCACATTTTTATTTGGCAGCTTTTCATAAGATTTGTTTAAATTGAATTGGCTCATACTGTTCATACTATAGCCAAAGAGGCAGCTTATGAAGGGCTGGGTCCAGTCTGATGAACCAGCATGCATGGCTTTATCTTTTGTTTTTCCCTTAGCAGCAACATGGGGGAATGTTCATGCCACCAGACAGCTGTCAAAGCCCCAAACCATTTTTGGCTGTCCTCTAAATGGAAAAATCTTGAAAGGATTGGAACTTGAAATTTTCAGCAAATCAAAAGTGCTACCTCTTCATCCTCTCGCTCGTTCCCTTATTCCTTTCCGTTCAGTCTTCCCAAACAAAACCTTTATAACCTCCTTAATGACTCCTCTCCAAATTGTATGTACAACCTGTTTCAATGTAACCTCTGTGCTTGTCTATAATTGTGTGTCTCCAGCCTCAGACCCACGGCATTACCACAGGCGGACAGTGCGTCCCGTGTCACTGTAACTCATTTGGTTCCAAGTCGTTTGACTGTGATGAAAACGGTCAGTGTCGGTGTCAGCCGGGCGTTACTGGACCCAAATGTGACCGCTGCTCACGAGGATTCTTCAACTTCCAGGAGGGCGGCTGCACACGTAAGCTTAGACAATGGGTTGGAAAGGGGAGGGATTCTTTAAAAAGTAGGCTTGCACTGCACGAAATCAAAGCATGTAGATTTCACCTGTAGTTATAATTTGCAGTGAGAGTAATGTTAGCAATTCAAAATGTTGTCCTCATTAAAGTTCTGCCTTGTTCTTATTTCTTTTTTAATTTAAAGTTTACATCTAATGGTCTGCAAAAAAAAAATCAATTTTGTTGCATCATTTCAAAAATGCCTGCATAATCACATGAATCACATCATAGCACCAGTTTTATAATTATTTTTGCCTACAAGCAGCACAAAGTTAAAACACTGTATAAAGAACGTCAGCCTTTGTCTTCAATTAAGTGCTGCAGTATATTTTAATACACAGTATTCTGTCAGTGTTTGCATTTCTATTGTTACAGTATCACATGGATATTATAATATAGTTAGCCTCTGTGCTGCATCTTCACAGCACTTAACTTACTGTGAAATATCATCAGTTTCCTGCAGAAACCCTAAACTTCCTATCCTTTTAAAGTTAGACTTGCAAAAAATTATGAAGAACTCATAGTTTCATCGCCATTGATGATCATGTATTTTTGACATTACACTGTTTTATAAATAGTTAAGCAACTCTCCCTAGCGTTATGAAATATACATTGTATCAAAAGCTATCGCTACTTCAAACAAAATACCCATCTATGAATGCATATACTGTATATACATGATGGATGGACCAAATGAAAGACAGGAAAGAAAGGAGGAAGGAAGGAGGAAAAGAGGGAGGAAGGGAAGCGATGAAGAATCGAAATTCCAGTACCTACTAGATGAAGTGTTAGAGAAGAGAAACTGGTCTGCTGATTGGTATGAACGTCTTTGAAGGTGGAACACACAGAATAATAATGACATGAACGATAAATTATGGAGCTAAAACATTTCTTATGCATGTTAGCTTGTGAACAAGTCGGACAGATGATGATTATTGTATTTGAAGAAATGTTAATGAATCCAAACAAATGTGGTCAAATTTATTAACAAACAGGTTCATCAATAAATGCTTTTTAAAAACCACGGACACAAGTAAACACAAGTAGAGAATGTGTGTGTGTGTCTTTTCATTGAAACAGACAATTGCATTTATATTAAAGCTCAGATTTCTTTAGCAATCTGTTAATTGGCATTGTTCATTTAGTTGATTTCAGTTAATTGACATAATATTGACATTATATATATCAGAATACCTAGACAAAAAATCAGTGTTATTCATCGTACTCTGAACACTCCAGATAATACAAGTTCATCTCCAAAAAGCAGCGATTTAAAGTGAAATCAGTTGGGCACATGTCTGTATTCACACTTCAAATTAAAGGTCAAGGTTTCCTCAGATTGTACAACATGTCAGGTGTGTCCAACTTTCAGCAAGCTGGTGTTGGACGTGGACCAGGTGCAGATGGATTTAATCTTGTTAAAGTAGCAAATGTGTGAACAGAAGAAGTAGAATAGTGTCTGTAGAGAGTGTGGAGTCAAAAATGAAAGAATTTACATTTAGTTTGGTCATTTTGAAACCATTTGTTAGTAATGGGGAAAAATAATATTGATCAGAATGTTTTTAGCTGTTTGTTGTGAGAGCTGAGTATTTTCACTATCATTGCCTGAGGGTTTCTTATGTCACCTGATAACCTTGTACTAATTTTTAAGTGCCTATTTCCAGTCCTTGTCTTTTTATAGAGGAAGGAATATATTCCAATTATTAAATCACATGCTCTATAAACTCACTAACCCATGCAGAAGGTGCTGCAAACTTTATTTGTGCTGCCCAAAATGAGGATTAAGCATCCACTCACCCCAAGTATGACTATGAATAGCTTTCCCCACATATCTGCTTATGCAATATATTAGTGATGCCAACTGCTATTGACAGCCAAGAAGAAGAGCCAAGAAGCAAGCCAGGAAGCTCAGTCATACAGGAGAAAGAAAAGATAGGGCTGAGAGTGATTTGCTTTGATTCATTTAAAGATCACTAGCACAGTGCTGCTGTCAGGTTGTAGGAATAAACATGCTGGCTACTGTTTAACATTCTTGTGAATTTACTGCAGACACGTCAGTGTACAAATATAATCCAGACTCTGGGCATGTTGTTTCCAAAAATAAAATGTTCGAAACTTCCACATTACCAGCTGATAATATGTAACTTTCCAGTTTCCATTCAGGCTCCATTCAGTTCCCGGCTAAAGGAAACTTTCACAAAATAATGCTAATTTCTTGTATGCATGACTTCACTTTTTTTTTTTTTTTAGAGCATTAACATTTAAATTGAACTAGCACACATAGCGGATAGGAAAAGAGTCCTCTGGCATTGGCATCTGTGTTTGCTGGGGACTGGTGGTGATTGAATGAGTCGATTGGTAAGAAATAAATCATTCTGTAGTATGAACACCTCAATTTTAATGCCGTGACTCAATAAATTACCCTTTTAAATTTCTATCAAATCAAAACTATTTAAGTTGAATGTATCAATGCATGAGGGTATATGATTCTATATGCATGTAACTTTCACCGCAGTCCCTTAATAAACAGTTACCATCTTCTCTTTCACTTCTACTTCTATTAATATGATAAAGAAACATTTTCTCTCTCTCTCTCTAATTCACAACAGTCTAACTAGTTTTCCTGGGCACATTTATGTCTCTGTTCTCAGTCCCAACATGATTATGACTATTTTTTAGTTGTAATCTTGATTTAGCCAGCATGTTAGGTTGTGAAAGAAAAAAGTCCAGAACTAAAAGAAAAATATACTGACAAGAAATGATTCATAACAATTGAACATGTACTTTCTCTTCTCCCCTCCTCTCTTACAGCTTGCCAGTGCAGTCATGTGGGCAATAACTGTGATTCTACTACGGGACAGTGTATCTGTCCTCCAAACACCATCGGCGAGAGATGCGACCGCTGTGCTCCTAACCACTGGGGCCATGACATCATGACTGGATGCAAGGTACGCTGGAATAGTAGTGGCTGCAGTAGTAGTAGTAGTTGTTAACAAATATGTGAAGTACTTGTGATAGAGAGTGAAAGCACACAGGAGGAATGGCAGAAGAAAAAGGAAGGTATAGGCAAATCTAAAAGAATACAAAGAAAGCTTTTGGGAGATGAATGATTTGTCAGCATGCCATTTTAACAAATGTATTGTTTTGAACGAAAATGAAAAACAGTGACTTGCTAGACTTGGACTTGTGAGAAATTTACTCTCCAAGCATTCAGAAATAATCTGTACACTGTCAGTGATGATGGATAAAACCTGACTTTTCTCATTTCTGCTAAAATACCAGGAGTGAAATACTCAATCATCCTAGACTATGTATGCGTGTGCTCAGTGTTTTACTCTAGAATGATAACCCTAATGAATTTAAACACGGAAATAAAAACAATAAAGTATTCCAATTTATTCTCAATTTACACACACATTAATTCTTTATCTCATTTTCCTTTTTTTCCCTTCTTCAGCTGGTTACCACTTTAATTTGTTTTTCTCTGTCTTTTTTTTACTGTTATACATGCCTTTCTTCATAGTTATTTCCTCTTCAACTCCATGTTTACCTCCTCTGTCTTTCTTAGTTTCCTCTCTCTCTCTCTTTTTTATTCCCACGTTGCTCTCTTCTTATCACAGCGCTTGTTTACACACTCCTTTCGCTGTATTCCCTCCCCTTTATCGCTTTTCTTTCTTTTGACTCTATCATTCCCATTTCCTCTACCTTTTTCTACTTTGTTTGTTTTTTATAACATGACTTTGTTCAAAGTGTTCGGAAAGTAATTGTTCTGCACTGAAGCTATCTCACTATAGGGCCCAGAGGCAGCAATAAAAAAAAAAAAGTAAACTATTAGAAGTACACCAGTAGCACACTATTAGCAATTAGAGGCTTGAACATGAAAGTACGGTAAGTGTTACAACAGACTGATTCAGAAGAGGACATCGGGACAACAAAAAGGGATGCAACAGATCTAAGTGGGAACAAACACATTAAAAAGGGAAGCAAAGACAACAGAACAAAGTAAAACACATCAAAGCAGGAAGGTACAACGTAGAACAGAACAGTATGTAATGTACAACACAAAAACCCCAACTCAAATAGAATAAAATAGACATAGAAAATGATTCAGTATGAAACCTTTAATTTATTAAAGATTATGAGTAATGCTTAACGCTTCAAATAAAAAAAGCCCTATCAGTGCCAAGTATACACAAGCATCAGCTCATAAATTGTCACTGAATCAACACACCATACAGAGGAAAACTGGGTCAAGTTCAAAATTAGCTGTAAGTGCCAAGAGTGTTTTCAGAATTTATATAAATCTTCACCAGCAGTTAATTCAACACTGAAGATCTTGTGATTTTACCACTTTTATTTTTTACTAAACTCATCAGATGGACTACTTAGCTTTGGATTTTGATTGTATTTCAAACATCTATGTTGGTGTTGTTGGTATGTTTAATTGAGGTATTTGTCAAGTCTAATATCATGTAAAGTTTGGTCAGTAATTGTCCATGATAAAAATGTTATGCTACATCAACAATTGGTGTTAATAGGGAGTTAATAGCTACTCTAAAAACAGTATTTTAACTTTTGAACATCACACATGCATCCATCTGCATTAAATGTAACTCTACACTGATTTTAGTATTTCCTTTGGGCTATTTAAAGACACTCTGTTGACTGCACTAAGGGACAAAGATAAATGTTTGTATTGTACATGATTAAAAAAAGGTTCAGTGTCAGTTTTTCTAACATCTGCTTCTAGTTCTTTTCTTTTTTTAAAGTCCATTCTGCCTTTGTGTTTGTGTGTTTGTGTGTTTGTGCGTGTAGGAGTGTGGTTGCAGTGAGGTCGGCTCAGTGAACCAGCAGTGCCATGTCAACACAGGCTGCTGCATCTGTCGTGATTCCTTCAGAGGAGAGAAATGCAACGAATGTCAGCTGGGATACAGAGACTTTCCTCAGGTAAATAATTCATATGATTACTACAAACATTACTGTTGGCACGTTACTCTCATTCAACTGGCACTGGAGGGAATGTCTGATGAGATTCCATCATTAGGGAATTGAGAGTGTGTGTGTGGGACAATGGAGACAGATTCCTACAGATGTGATACATGCTATAACATTTTAGTTATAGCATGTATCACCACCACCACCAGCATCAGCACCAGGCCACCAGCACCAGGCCACCAGCACCTAGCAAGCTTAACAACTTTTCTAGCTGAAACCCCTATTTGTCAAAACTCCATTGAACTTTGCACGGCTGCTAAACTGGCAGTTTCATTAAAGTCTTTTTGAATTGAAGGGAGCAGAGATGAGGTTTCTTTGCCTTCAAAATGAGCATACCTTTATTATCAAATTTATTTTGTAATATTTGCCTCATTGTCTAGCTGATTTCAAGGTAGAGAGATATGAAAAGTTCATCATGACTTGCATTGTGATGAAATAAAAAAGAAGCAAATGATCCTGTTGGCTGTTGAATCAGTGTGAGAGAAAGTTCGTGGCCATTATTTTTTTTTCTCATTTTTGGAACTTCAGACAGATGAGAGGAAAAATTGGACAACTCTGTGTTTGGTGTTCAAATGAACTTCAGTGATGTTTCAGCTGACATGGGAGTGAGAAGATAATGGCATTTCCATTTTGCAGTGAAGTTTTAATGGTTTGGTGAAGCATAAAGCTAGGACACACTCTGGTAGCTCCTCTCTCAGCCTGTTACGTTGTTGATAACAGAAGCTTGGCGTCGTCTGCTTCCACTTTTCCCACAGTGCACCCGCTGCGAGTGTAACGTGGCAGGATCCGACAGCCAGACCTGCGACCTGGAGAGAGGAGTGTGCGCCTGCGCTGATCGAACGGGGAAGTGTAGCTGCAAGGTATAGCATACACACACTCACTCACATCTACTCGTGATGGTCACCTTTCCTATTGATGTTAAAGACTTATTGTCAGTTAGTTTATTAAGGTCAAAACTCCAGCAACACATGCAGTAAGCAGAACAACTTTAATTTAGTTAATTAGTTGACAGAAAAGTGTCTATTCTTTTATAAATGAATCTGTCTGTCAAACTGATAAAGCTAGCCACATTCTACAACACATGAATGATGATATGGAAGAAGCAATACCAAATATAAAGTGCCTGCATACTTAATCAATAAAGCTGTGTGCTTCAGCTTTATTTTTTATGGTCAATTACATGGCTAAAAGGACTCAACTGCTTCAAAAAATGAATAAATAAATATTCAAGTAAGTCATTTTTTTCTCTTCCAGTGCCAGCTCATAATCCTGTCTTATTGTCATCTTGGCAAGACTTGGTAAAACATTTTTTCTTGACACAACAGGTGTCATATTAAGCAGGCTGATCACAGTTGTCTCCTTCAGCTCTTTTTTATTCATGATTGGATAAGATCTGGGCAGTGATCGGTCTTTGTTTCCAGCTTCCAAACTAGAAAATCAAGGTAATTATTCTAGAAAGGATTTTTCAACGTGTTCTTAAACGATCTATTATGCAGATGAAGAATCGTACACAACAGCTAATTTAGGTAGTCACATTATCATCTTAAAACCTCACATTGTTTGCTGATCGTTCCAACACATATTAAATCCGGCTCAACTGATTAACAGTAGATCTTTTCCAGATTAAAATCCTGTAATGGAGATGCAGTATGTATAGTAAGGCTATGTCAGTTTACTCATCCAATGACAACAGCATAGTGACCACTGACATTCTGCCCGGTAGCAATACAAATCACAAAAAAGTGTGTTGTTTATTAGTTGATTATTGTAGTTTTAATATCTACTGCAACATGGTCTTTCTGTCGCTTTATCTGTGTTTGTTCAGAGTGTATGCATATGTGTTTGTTTATAGTGTATGTGTGTTTCTATGTAATTATTCCAGTAAATGTCACAGTGTACAACAGGCATATGTTCACGTACTCTCTCTCTCTCACACACACACACACACACACACGCTCAGTAAATACCTGTTACATTCATGGAAAAACGGAATTGATTTTTTAAAAAGTAGAATCGTTACCAGATGTTAAGAGGTTTATTTATATATAAATTTAAAGTTTCTGTTTTAAATGTCAGCCACTGTAGGAGTTTGATAACACACTGCAAAGCATCCATGCATCTTTACATAATGTATCCTTATACATTCCTACTGAAATCTTATTTCTCTCAAAGCAAGTGGAGAAAAATGACACAAGGAGGTGAGATACTTGACTTTGAGATACTTGACTTTGACTTGATTTGTAAGGCAAATAGACTCTATGATGTTCTTAATCCTACTTTAGGAATCTGCAGTACAGGAAACTATATTATGCTTAAGATTGTTTTTCTATGCTGGTAAAATTGTCTCCACTCGAGGAATATGCTCTGTTAATACTCTGTGTAATATATTACTGGACTGCAAGATTTGTTCATATTCATGCATTTCAGCTACTTAAGTGGTAACTTGCAGGCAGATGCCAGATGAAAGTCTGTAAACTATATTAAAATTGAAAGATAAAAATATTGTTTTTGAAAAGTAATACTGTGCCTTCACATTCAATGTAAAAGGCAGCTCAGAGAAAAGGGCATCCAAAATCCAAATGCCAGAATATACTCTGCACAACCAAGTGTGTTTATTTTACACTGTGAGCATGTGTGTATGTGTGTGCATATGTGTGTGTTGCAATCAGAGCAGTAAAATGGTCCATATGTGAAAACCTGAGTTAGTTTGATATTCTGATGCTCCCTGTCACTGCCTTATCACTGTCTCTCTGACGCACACACACACACACACACGCACACACACGCACACACACGCACGCACGCACACTCACACACACAGACGCATCTCTACTGAATACAAACATATAAGGCATATAGTACGTTTCACACCTCTCACCCTCTCTGTGACAAGCTGATTACATTAATACACATACACAGACACAATAAATGACAATATATTCAGTATATGACACACCCAGATGCAACACCTTTCATCTTTGCTGTCACTTGGTGATCACATTATGCCACACAGACAGCAACAAATTCTAAAACAAAATTTTGCATTCACGTACAACACACACACACACACACACACACACACACACACACACACACACACACACACACACACACACACACACACACACACACATCTGGTTCATTGCCTGTAATGAGGTTTCAGATCACTGGGTGTCATCTTCAGTCTAAATGGGTAGGCGGTTGACTGGCTGTCAGTCGAACAGTCGTTCGATCTGTCACCTGTCTCTCCATTCATCTGTTACTTCTGCTGTCTATGATTCGTTACGGTACTTACCTGTCTGCTGTCTGTCTGTTTGTATGTCTCTATCTAAGGAAGTGTGACATGTCTGCATTTCCTCATGGCTTCAGTAGCATCAGGAAACTCTTAAATGAAATATGCCACTTAAAAAATATCATATAGAGTACTGTGCAAAATGTGAAGGCACTAAAAATAAAGTGTGGACAAAACTAATTTTAAGTAATCAATTAGTCAACAAAACAATAAACTGCCATAAATAATGAAGAAATGTATTAATTGCAGCCAGAGTAATAGCATGATAAGTGCCATTTTATTGAACAAAAAAATACTATAATATTCTAGAGTACATAAATACTATTTCCATTGAGTGTATGAGCTTCTTCACTGTACTCTCACATTGTTCTGTTGTGTTTGCTCCTCACTCACTAACTTGCAGGACTTTTTGACAGGACCCAACATTAATTGGATGATGTTTTGTTGACAGCACTGTAAGTTTAGACCAGTTAGGTTTCAGGTTATTTACTAAAAATGTGAACATTCAGTGAAGTGAGATTCTTATCTGTACTTTAATGCAGCCAAGACTTCGAATGCATTTTCTTTGTTGTCACCAAGTAAAAGTTTGCAAAATAATATCTAATTAAATTTGTTATGAGATGTAGCTTCTCAGGGAAAGCTTATGCCAAGGTGCTACTGTAGAAAGGAAGCTCAGGCCCATTGTTAAACCTAGTATTCAGGAGGAACAATGCAGATTCCTTCCTGGCCGTTAATCAGTGGACCAGCTCCTCATCCTTGCAGAGATATTTGAGGGATCATGGGAGTTCGCACATCCAGTTTACATGTGCTTTGTGGACCTGGAGAAAGCTTATGACAGTGTCTCTCTGGGCACTTTGTGGGCAGTGCTGTGGGAGTATGGGGTACCTGTTCCATTGCTGCCAGCCATTCGGCCCTTTTATAACTGCAGTGAGAGCAGTGTCTGCATTCTCAGCAGGAGAGAACCACAGGATTGCTTCTTGACTTTTTGCAGATGATGTGGTTCTATTGGCTTCAACACTCCAGGGCCTTCAACAGGCACTCGGATGGTTTGCAGCCAAATGCTAAGCAGTCAGAATTACAGTTAGCGCCTCCAAATCTAAGGCCGTGATGCTCTACTCCCTCTGTGTCCAGAGTGAGTTGCAGCCCCAAGTTAAGGAGTTCAGTTATCTTGGGGGAATTGTTCACTAGTGAGGGTAAGATGGAGCGTGAGCAGCATCAGCAGTAATGAGTGCATGCTACCAGACCATTGTGGTGTAGAAAGAGCTGAGCCAGAGGGCAACATCTAAATTTACCAGTGGTCACAAACTTTGGGTACTGACCAATGAGAATGAGATAGCAGATACAAGTGGTCAGAATAAGTCTCCTCTGCAGGGTGTCTGGGCTCAGCCTGAGAGATAGGGTGAGGAGGTCAGACATCCGGGGGGAACCACTGCTGCTTTGCATTGAAAAGGAGCCAGCTCAATGTGTTTGGGTAACTGGTTAGAATGCCACTTGGATGCTTCCCTGTGGAAGTGTTCCCAGCATGTCCAATTGGTAGGAGACCCGGTGCAGACCAAGATGCTGGGCGGACTGCATATCTCTCAAGGCACTGAATACAAGGAAGTGTTTTTCCATAGCTGACCTCAAGCAGAATAAATAAAACACACTTTTTTAAAATCTAGCGTGGTTAAACTATGTGGTATAGAAAGAACTGCAATGAGTTAACTCACTCCTTTGTGTGTGTTTATGTCTATTATTTTAGGAAAATGTGGAGGGACAAGAGTGTGACCGCTGTAAGCCAAACACATTTGGGTTGTCAGTACGAAATCCAATGGGCTGCAGCAGGTGTTACTGTTATGGACTGACACATTCCTGCACAGAGGCACAGGGACTCATCAGGATGTGGGTGAGTACAAGTCTTACACACACACACACACACACAGTCACCATATCTAGACACCAATCCCACTTTCTCTTTTAACACTTAAGTTAGACACGATACATTAGAGTTTAATTTCACTCATCACACTGATCCCCTGTATGCAAAGGATAATAGGTTAGGGTAATTAGGATATAGGCATGTCTTCAGAAGGTCAGGGATGTATTCTGTTACCACAGTCAGATTAAAAATACAAGTTAGGCATTCAACTAGTTTCGTAGCCCCCATTATAAAAGCCTTGGCTCTAACTCATCAGCCCCAGTGAACTTTTTGGGTCAATAGAACAAATAGCTTTAAACACTTCATGATTTGTAAAAGGCTTCAAAGAAAAGGTCTTAAGTGCCTAATTTGTTTGCTCAGCAAGGTGTACTGTGATGAGAGACAGTGGGAGAAAATCCAGCATTTTTAAAAATTAATAACCCTGATAAAATGTTCATTAAATGCACACATTTTCTTTCCCACTGAGACAGAAGAGCCTTGAACAATTAAATTCAGTAAGGATGGAGTAGGACCGTGTGATTATGATTTAACCGTTTTCAACATATTTGCTGGGTTTCCTTTACTTTCAGATAAGACATAAGATAGTAATTTGGCATTTTGAATAATTGTAACATTTATGTTGTTGTTAATGAAAATATTGCCAATCAAAGTACGATCAGGTTATGAGAATCCTTTCATGTAACATTTCAGCAATTTTCTAACAAAACGAAGGATTGTTGCTGTTTTTACCCTGAATTTCTTTAATTTTTTTTTGATGATGTCGGCAAGACTGCAAGCTAAGTTGACAAGCGGCCAAAAGTTGTTGATGATTTTTGCAATTTCTGATATCTGGTGGATCCCTCAGAGGGAGAAAGTCGAGGTACAGAGTAAGTAGAAGGAGTCCCTCTGCTCTACTTGAATCAGTCTTAGCAAATGAAAAGGACAATCTGGATTGTCAAAGCCCCAGGAGACCTCTTCAGTACTGAAAATCCATCCATCACAGCTTCAACAGCGAGTAAGCATGGCCCGTTGCAGTGGTAAAAAAAAAACATTATTAATGATGAGCACTATGTCTCTATGGAGACCATGAGAGAGATGATGGAACAGTAGAAGTTATTTTATGTGGAAATGCTACTTGCAGACAATAGACAAAACTTCCTGTCCTTCACCATGATGATCCTAGAATCTACAACTACTACAATTGATTGAATCATGAAAGAGGTACAGGAGGTCAAATCCCACTTTCAGTTTTCTCAAGTTCAAATGAATGACTTGACAGAGCAATGGAGAAGAAAGATGGTACATTTGAATCACAACTACTCATTACATCCCATAATTCAATGCAGTAGTAATGGCAACAACAACAACAGACTATGGTGGACAGTGACCGAGGCAGCTCTGGTGTCAATAACGCTTCTATTGAAGTAAACTTTCATTTTGCTAGGTGAAATTAGTTTTGGAAATTAGTTCAGACTTTATGATTGGCGCAGGCTACCATGGTTACGTGTGTCTCCAGCTGGCAAGAAAGCTCTCAGGAAGTGATGTGATAATTACAGCTCATTCATCTGAAAAGGTACATACTACTGGTTATTCACACAAAAGTATGTTGAACGATAGTACACATATTGGGTATGTAGTGCATTGTATGCAATTTCAGATCCAGCGTATGTCCCTATTTTTACTTTGTCTAAACATATTGATAGATACATTCAAATTTTGTATCCTTCATTGCTGCTGCCTGGAGAAGACCATTTTTTAAGTTCCTGCAAGGTTTTTAGGCAATTCTCCTTCACATTCCCTTGCAAATTATATACTGTATTGTGTTTTTTCAAATAATATCATATGTGTAAATAAGAAATAGAAATGAATGTTGATGTTTAGATGATATGTTTAATGTGGAGGATTGCTGGTCATCAGAAATGTTGCTGTGTGTCTTTTTTTGCCTCACTGAATGGTCAAAGTTAAAATCAATAACCTTTCTCACATCATGGACATGGAGTTGTTTCTGATAGGTGTATGGAACCGCTATTTATTTAAATTAAGTTAAACCAATTTAAAAATCAGAAATGGCTCAAGATAGTCTGGTTTGAACTTGATTTTGAATCATTAAAACACAAACCAAAACACCAGCTTTAAGTCAAACACACAAGTTTGTAAGTCTGGCGGACATCATTGGACAGGCAGTCAGCAAGTCAATTGTTGAGTGGCAGCCTGTTTTTAATAAAGGCCCTTCATCTCGGAAATGGTTGCCGTCGGCGATAAACCGGCGTTTCCGTGGTAACCATAGAGTTTTCAAATGGTGTGTTGTGAGAGGCTTCATTTGAACGACAAACATTCACTTCATTTATTGTTGACAGAGAGAGAGAGAGAGAGAGAGAGAGAGCTGGACAGAGAGAGAGAGAAAGACAGAAAAAATGGAGTTTATTGGAAAGAGGGAGATTTTCTCTGAACCACTGAATCGTGAGATTACACTGAGTGGAGTGGAGCACACACACACACACACACACACACACACACACTCTCACACTCACACTCACACACACACACACACACACACACACACACACACACACACACACACACACACAGAGTCACCATATCTAGACACCAATTCACATAAACTATAAAAACACAGTACACATGCATTCACACACACACACACTCTCACACACACACACACTCACACACACTCACACACACACAGACATACACACACACTCACACTGCAATGAGATTACACAGAGGTTAGAGGAAAGGGACACTTGTGCACACACACACAGTTACCATTTCTAGACACCAATTCACATAAACTACAAAAACACAATACACACGCATTCTCATACACACACAGACACACACACACTCACACTGCATGGGATTACATACAGGTTAGGGGAAAGGGACACTCATGCACACTAACTCGCACACTCACTCAGACACAGACACACACACACACACACACAGATTCTGCCATATACGCAGGGTTTTCTTATTTATCTGTGATAGGATAACTGCATGTGTGATTAAAGGAATAAATCCTGGTTGTTAAATACTGCTGTGTGGATCTGCACTGATAGCTTATAATATAGAAAAATCTATAAGGAGGAAAGATAAGGTGCACTGATAAGAAAATACAGGAAAAGACCTTTATGAGATTATTACAGAGTGATTTGGAGAGGAGAAAAAAAATCTGATTTTGCATTTAATGAATGACAACCATTTTCTAATGAGATTAATGAGATTGTTCATTATAAACGTACCTACACACAAAGTGCTATCAGAAAACAGTCAATGAATCCAATAAAGTTAATGATTTACTTCCTAAAATACCTATTCACTGTCTACTTTACTACTCAGAGGATCAACAAGCCCATATTAGTTTAATAAAAATACTGACTTTATTGCAGTACTGTATGCTTTTGCCAAACTAATGTATAAATGATTTAAATGTAGTTGAGTTCAGTACACATAGGAAATAGTACATGTGCCTCTAACACAGTTATCAAACATGGCATGCAAGTTTTAAATACTAACACCTTCCAGTCTAATATGTTAATGTTTAGTTTTGGATACAAGTAGTAGATTTCATTATATGTTTTATTTTCACTTTATGGATTCAACAGTGAGTTTCCCAGGGTTTGTATGCTGTGTTGGGTTTCACAATTACTTAACATCCTATTATATGTGCTTTATATCTGATCTTAATTTAATTATTTAGATTAAACCAAACATGCATTGCTTGTTTATGGCAAATCTCTGCAGTATTTCAAATTACTAATTCAAACATATCACTTATGTTGGAGTGGAAATTGCCTTTCCCAAAACTCAATTAAATGATATTTTATTTATGAAATATAAATGTGTATTTAGGAGCATTAGTTTTTCTGAAACAGAATTATACATTTAGATTTTATCACATGAAATGTTTTGAATTCGTGGTTATCTGAAGGAAAATATAAATGACAAACCAATGAAGACAGCTACAGTACATGAATATGTGGCATTTCATTTTTTTTTTTAAAGTGATAGTCGAGTAATATGTGTGACTGCCTCTCTGTTATACAGCCAAGTGTGGCCAGTGTGTCCAAGCTATAGTAACTTAATAGATTTCAAAAGCGCACTCTTCCATAATGCCTTGGATATTATTCTCACAATATCAACATATCAACAGTGCTGGACTACAGGGACGGAAAGACATTCAACGGATGAATCTATTTTTAAATCAGTCCACTCAACCACAACCCACAGTCAATAATAAAACCTGATATAATTAAAGTTTATTGAAGTATCAAAACAGCGAATAAGAAAGAAAGGAGTAGATTTTCTCCAGATTGTCAGTAATAACTCAAATACCATTCACACAGCAGAGATCAAGACACATTGTGACACCATCAGTTTCAGGTTATATTTAGATATGGAAAGACACGTACATTACCTGACCTTGACCGCAAATGTTATTAACTGCAAGAGCATTCCTCACACTAACTGAAGAAAGTAACAGGTTTCTTAACTCACTGTTGCCAAAGCATAATCACAATTGCACTAAAATCATAGTCATATGATTTAGGGTTTAACAAGGTTTAACAATAATGAAATGAGAACAAATTATACATCAGGGTCTTGTTATTCAAAGAAAGGCACTATATGAGAAGATATTACCCTGCTGACATCACCAAAAGAGGAAAGAAAAGGCAATACAGTCATTTTCTGTTCTGCAGTTTATGCCTCTGATACATCAAATGTCACATTTGAGGGGGTACACACAGTATATAATGATACATTTAAATGTTGAGGTGTGACATGCCTCCCCTGTTAATCTCAATGACCCATGTTTTAAGTTATAACTAAAAGCCATCAAATTTACCTCAAGAGTTAATAACATTGTCTATTAAGCAACACACAATAATCCACATGTTGTAATGTATATGACTAGAATGCCTATACTGTACCTAGACTATTCACATGCATTTGATGGATTTGCAAAAACAAACTGCCACAGAATGTTTGAGATGTTTGGATAACATGGTGCCAGACAGTATTTGGACATGAGAAGGTATCCTCCATATCTCAGTTAAAGGCCTGCATCAATGATGGTGCTATTTGGCTAGTTTTCAAAGCTGTATAGATCTATCCGTCATTAGGAAGGGTATTCCACAATCCTCTGTGACCACAGATTAAACGAGACCCAAACCAAAGACATAAATGTTTTCTCTAACAAGATAGGACTCTCAGACAAAACTTTTTTTTTTAATCAATGTCTACCAAAGTCAAAAAACAACAAGGATGGATTGTTTAAAAGGTGAGGAAAAAATAATTCTAAATAAAGAAACAACAATACTCACACAAGTTATGGAAACATGGTAGACAGGGTTTCTAGTAAGGAATACTAAGGCAGTTAATTTCTGCCTCATGCCAAATGCTGAAATCTTGTTAAATTTAAGAGCTACTGGTGTTATCACTGCTCTCCCACTGTGCTCTTTTCTCAGTCAGTCTGTGTCATCATGATAAAACATGTTCCTGAAACAAGAGCGTAGATGAAAGGAACTTTTGGGAGTATTTTTTAGTCAGCCTTCAAAATACAACAAAAATACTTTGTCATCACATTTTTAAAATGTAAAAATGATTTGATTATATTAATTAATGAATGGATTATCAAAACCATTACATTTCTCAATGTGCTTCCACAGCTTAATCTAAAGCTGTCCTCAACATTTTCACACCTATAATAATGTAGCATTGTTGAATTGTTAGGAGAGAGTAGCATAGATGATATGGACACTACTTTTTTCATTCCATTGTGGATTTTATGAGGGAACTATAGTGGATAAATAACACACTCAACCCAAATATACTTATAGAAATCCTACTTTACTACTAAGTATTTACTTATATGCTCTGTGCCCATGTACAGCCAAATTCACTTTTATAGGCAACATGATATGAATAGGTTCTAGTGCATAGTAATAGTCTCTCCAACAGAAATTATAGGCCTAAACATCTGGGAACATTTCATTCATATTGTCATGATTCTTGTGTGCTCTAGTTAACGCTGAAGCCAGAGCAGACTGTTCTCCCCCTGGTGGATAAATCCAACACTGTGGAGACTAGGAGGGGGGTGAGCTTCCAGCACCCTGAGATCCTTGCCCATTCAGAACTGGTCACCTCAACTCTCTCTGAACCTTACTACTGGAAACTGCCAGAGCAGTTCAGAGGCTCCATGGTGAGAAATCTCAATGTGTTTCTGTTTAAGTTAAAAAATCAGCACTGTTTTGGTCTTCAATCAATTGTGTACATCCTTCTTCAGATCACAGCGTACGGTGGGCAGTTGAAATATGCAGTGTATTATGAGTCCAGAGACGAAACTGGTCCTTCTTCATACGAGCCTCAGGTCATCATTAAGGGCGGGCCCAACCGTAACGTAGTGATGACACGCCACATACCAGGACTCCAGATTGGCCAGCTCACACGCCACGAGATCGACATGACAGAGGTACAGTAAGGCTTTGGAGTAAAGTGAGTTACTGAAAAATAATGGAAGAAATAATTGAGTCATGAGTTTTAAAAATAACTTCTTCTATTAAATATTAACAACAAAAATAATATAACTTGATAGAATATTGTTCATATTGGCAATACAAACAGAGTCGGTTACACTGGTACACTGGTAATAGACTGTAGTAAGTAAGATTGAATTGTTATTGTGTTCATTGTGTGTGTGTGTGTGTGTGTGTGTGTGTGTGTGTGTGTGCGTGTGTGTGTGTAGCATGAGTGGAAGTATGCAGATGGGCGGTCTATGACTCGAGAGGACTTCATGGACATTTTGTTCTATGTGGACTACATCCTAATTAAGGCATCACACGGCAACTTAATGAGACACAGCCGGTAAAACACACCTCGCACACACACACTCACACACACACACACACACACACACACTCACAGTTACATGTGCGTCTACACTGTGTGGACCACTATCAAATAAGAAATTTGATAGCTGAATAAAGTATAACCTGTGGGAAAAGTCTTCCCTTTCATTTGCATCTCAAGGGGTATTAATGAAATTGTCACTACTAAAGGCCATTTTCACAGCAGAAACATGAAGACCTGCTGCAAATAATCCTCATAGTCCTGTTAGGATATCCCACACTAACCATCTAAATAGGTATAATGTAATGTGTATACCTTCTTTGATATGATGGAAGGAAAGTACCTTGATTTAATCCAAATGTCCCAGGAAAGCACTGCTATTAGAAACATGCATGCATCAGACATATAATGTGATGATTGCTTTTTGCCTTCTCTCTCACAGTATTTCAGAGATCAGTCTAACAGTGGCAGAGGAAGGCAGACCCACCAAAGAGAGCGAGAAAGCCCATCAGATAGAAAAGTGTGAATGTCCAGCTGGATACTCTGGACTTTCCTGTGAGGTACGGCGTCCACAACTTAACATACCAAACACATAAAAAACTAAGAAATCCAATACAGGTAAGCAGTACTTTTGTAAGTACTTTTTGGAGGACGAACCATTGTAACCTACATCACCTCTCAGACCACAGAATTGGGTCGTAACTGATGTTAATGGTCTGAACACTTGCCAGAATACAAGATACAGCAGGTGCTGTTTGAAACTGCTCTGTAATGACATTTAGAAAATTCTGCATTGGTAGACACAAGGAGATGAGAGATAATCACTCACAATATACCCAATGAATATAAATGTAAAAATACATCAAGTTTCTGTTAGTCCTAGTATTTTAGATTATTTGTGTGATGAAATGTCCTCATTACAACAAGAAAATCAAGAAGTATATCACTTTAAGGGAATAGTACAAAAAAAGAATAACCATTTGCACTGACAGATGTTTATAGCATATATTTTGGATGTAACATTACAAACATGAATTACTGTTTGAGTTCCTCTCTCTCTCATTCCCTCAGTGCTCAAAGGAATGAATCATTTTGTCTGCTGGCTTTACACCCAGAGAGAATGTAAACATGGAGGTCATAGACTAGGCTTTCAATAGTATCTCACAACTTTCCAATTTACATTTACTTCAGAGTTTTAAGCCGCTGTGACGCCTTTCAGACTCTCCTGATTTTTTTCTTTCTATTATTTTTCTTTTTTTTGCTTTGCTCAGCCAGGATTAAGCCTCACTGAGCATCTTGTCCACTCAGTTGTGATTTTGTCAAAGCAATTGACTTTCAGCCGCGTCCAGCTCCTTCTCTTAAGCCACAGAGAGCATATAGGAGTGACTCAATCTTCAGTTTAATGAGGATTTTGTAGAGACAGCTTATGATACACCGCGGCAACAGTTCTGAGCAATTCCGCTGGACGTCGGCGCCTGAGAGTCTTTTAAGTATTATTGTGTTAATCTCAAAACAGTACGTGGCTTGCCAGCAAACTTTTAACTATATTTTTCAACCTCTGTTTCACTTTGTCGCCCGTTACTTCGAGTGCAGAGGAGCACCCGTATATATTGCCTGAAAAAAAATGTATTCATGTACATAATTTAGAAGCTACAGATACTGTTGGAAAAAAATGCCAAATCGAAGCCAAATAGCAAACGGTAGCTAAACTTGAAATGTTCAGGTCGTAGAGGGCTTGGCTGACAGATGGCCATTCTATTTGTAGCTGCCGTCGCTGTTAATAAAGTATTTTTAAACGGGCGTTTAGCGCTAGCAGAGGGAACAGATGGCTCTTTAAATGGACTCCATTAATTATTACTGAGCAGGAGAGAGAGGGAGAGAGAGTTACCTTGCATGTCTGTGTATGCATCTTGATGTGAGGGTGTGTGCATGTGTGTGCTCAAAAGTTACTGAAGGGAATAACTCTTAATTGTGCGTATGTGTGTGAAAGTAAGAGTGGTCAACAGTTGCCTAGAGAAATAACAATTAAAGATAATTATGGGTCCATGCATAGGGTGTTAATTAGAATACGTGTGTATATGCGTTCATTTAAATATCATACATAGTGTGTTGTGACTGTAGGAACAAATGCTACCTGGATCTTACAGTGTATTTCTATGTATTTCTGTTTTCCAGCTATTCTAAATCTCTACTATTATTGCTTCTTTGTGTTTTTGACTGTCTGTGTGTGTGTGTGGTGTGTGTGTGTGTGTGTGTGTGTGTGTGTGTGTGTGTGTCTCTTTCACTCTCTCTCTGCAGGAGTGTGCTGCAGGTTTCTACCGTCTTCGCAGCGGTTCCCTGGCATCTGCTCCAGCGTCCAGTGTGCCCACCGGTGCTGGTATGGGCAGCTGTGTTCAGTGCCAATGCAGTGGGCACTCATCCACCTGTGACCCTGAGACATCCATATGCCAGGTAAATGAGTGTGTGTGTGTGTGTGTGTGTGTGTGTGTGTGTGTGTGTGTGTGTGTGTGTGTGTGTGTGTGTCGCTGGAGACCCTCATACAGCCATATGCTATGTAACTTCTGGAAAAGATAGTGAGGTGAGATGGAGAAGAAGGTGTGTGTGTGTGTGTCCGTGTGTGTGTGTGTGTGTGTGTTGGGTAGGATGTCAGGTACTGTAATTAGCCCTGCAATAATTAATGACCCTGGGCTTATTCATATTTTGCATAATTTCCTCTCCTCTGGATCTGACCCAAAGCTAGATAACTACTTTTGTAAAGAGAGAAGATAAAAATATGAGAAGATGAAATACAATTAAAACACATCACAAAGGCGAAAAATATCTGACTCTTAAAGTGTAACACAAAACAAATTCAACAGGTAGTTTCTTCAATTTTTTACTTGCAGGGTCATGATGAAGAAAGAGAGAAATCACCCATTTTTAATTTCTCTTTCCTAAATCCAACTGGTGGCTTGTGAGAAAAATCAGCTGTATGCCAGTTGTTAGCTGTTAGTCATTTCCAGTCTTTTCACAGTGTGGTCAGTTATGTACTGTGTCCCCCATCTGATGACTTTGGCCCCAGGAAGCAATTGGTCAGGAGCTGAGCACAGGTCACCACATGGATTTGATCTCTGGCAGACTGAGAGAAATGCACTGTTTCTGACATGTTTGTACATCCAAAAAGAAAAAAACTGTCACACTGTCAGAAAAATGCATCCTCTAAGAATTGTTTTGTATGGTTGATTAGGAGCCATTTAGTTATGGGGTTTTATGTGGTTACAACACTATTGCACTGTATACTGTAATCTGTAGGGACACAATACGCATTCAACAACAAACTCTGAAAGATGCCTGCAGTAGCTGCGTTCTCAATGAATATTTTTTTTTCTTTTGATTTTTTTCTTTTTCCCACATGACGTCAAGTATAGTAAAACAAAAGGGTTGTTTACTCCTCTTCCCTCCAATAGCTTCTGCTTTCTGATTCTTTTTATGGTTCCTTTTCTTAATTTTTGCTATTCTACCTCATATCCTCTTATTTTCCTCTATTTTGTCATTCCTCCATTCTTCCATATTCATTAATTTTCTTTTCATTTTGCCTGCTAAATTCTCATTTCTTATATTCTCTCTCTTCTCATCCTCAATTATGTATTTACTCATCCTTTTGTCTCCTTTCATCTCCCCTTCGCTCTCGTCTCTTTTACCTTCAATTCTCCCATTTTTCTTTGTTCAAATCCTCCTCCACACTGCTTCTGTTTCTCTTGCTCATCTCCCCTTAATTTTCTCTAGTTTTTACCAATTTGTTTCTCTCTTTTTACTTCTCCCTCCCTCCCCTCTTGTGTTTGATTTCTGTCTCTCTCTGCCTCCCAGCCATTTTTTTCCTTGCACATTTCCATCTCACTCTCCATAACAGCGTCATTAGCATTTTCTAACCGAGCGGGCTAAATTGAAAATGCTAAACGAGTTTGTTTCTGTGGTAATTAGCGGTAACAAGGAACACAGGAAGTTAATGGAAATGACTTGCCTCGTTAAGAGGCAACTTCCTGTTGTGCTGATTGAAGTTCCCATTTCAACAAACAAGGCGAACACATAAGACAGGACCCTGGGGATATGAAGAGGAGAGAACTATGTGTTTGTGTGTGTGTGCATACAGTATGTAAAATATTTGTGTGTTTACGTTGTGTTTTTGTATGATTTAGTGTACTGTGTGTGTGTACGTGTGTGTGTGTGTGTGTGTGTGTTGTGTGTGTCAATTCAAAATGTGTCTCCATCTGTGAGCATTTTTCATTTTTGTGTGTGCAGTGTGCTCATATTGTGTAAATGTACAGAATGTGTATTCTGTACACTGTATTTTGTCATGATACCTGTGAGAATAGAAGTATGAATAGATAGCGTGTGTATGTGTGTAGGCAGCATAACGAGCATGGGGGAAAATAAGATGAAAAAAACCACAAACGTCTCTAGATATGAAAATATTTTGGATCTATTTACATATGTGTGTAGTCGTGTGTGTCAATGTACCCTTGTGGCAGCTCTCATAACAACAGGTGAGTGAAATCATTCAAAGTAAATGAGTATTTCAGACGGCCTGCTCTTAATGAAGGAAATGCATTACATTTTTGGACCTGTGAGATCACACCTGTTAGCTAACAGCTATCTGGCTGCTGTTGTGCATGGTCTCACATCACCTCATCACGTAGGAGTGGGATGGGGCCCAAAAGCCATTCATTATTGTGAGTGGACGGCTACATTTTCTATCAGAAAATAGTCCAGGCTTGATACAAGTATACCAGTGTCTAGAATAGTGCTGAAAAAAAAGAGAAATCATTTCCACAAAGCTCAAGCACAAACATCTGCGACCACACTGGGTATTTCCCAGTGACACTCCGGATGTGTGAAACTGTTTTCATGCAGAGATAGTAACTGCTCAATCAAGTTTTCTCTGAAAAATAAGAGTAATCTGATGACTGTTTTCATCTATTTTTCTCTGTTAAAAAAAGAAAATCTAAGCAGCATGCAGCTCCTAACTTTTAAAGAGACAGAACCTGAAGGGATCACACTGCCAACATGTTGTGAAACATGTCATTAAAGTCTCTGAATTGATCACCTCACAGCAAAGCACACCACTGATCAAAAGTGCTACAATTATCAAAAACTGTGGTATAAACTGACAGTGGTTATTAATAACTGTTATTTATGCTCTTTATCTGATGTCGCTGTAAATCAACCAATGGTGCTAAAATAATCTAATTCACCAAAAAACAGGCCTCCTCAATGCCATTTCCTCACTTATAACAGAGGACATGATAAACTGGGGCGTAATTTCCACTGGGGACGGGGGGGACATGCCACCCCCACTTTACAAAATCCCGTTGGTACCCCCCTCTTCAAATTCATTTATTATTATTTTTTAACCACACAGCATCATCGCCATAGACAATCACTGTTTTTTTATCTAATGCAGTATTGTCAAAAGTGGTCTGCATACTGTATGAAAAAAACCCCAGTGAAATCTGCCTTCATTACATTTTCATGAATAGAATAAAGCTTTCACAATTCTGAAACCGTGTTTTAAAGAGACTTTGGCCTCTCTGAGATAATCCAGTCCAGATTTGACCAGTCTAGTTAGGTGGTTCTATACTTTCTGGCAGAATATATAATTATGACCAACTTAGTTATTTCCTGAATTCTGTATCACCATAGTCCCTAAATGTATGTGTAAAATACAGGAAATGGGATTCAAATCGAAAACATTTTTATAGCAGAGGACCCCCCCCCCCCCCCACACACACACACACACACACACACACATACACACACATACTTCTCAAACCAAAGTTACACCCTTGATGATGAGTGACCACATCTGTCATCTTTTCATTGTGGAGTTGAGGCAATTAGACACATACAAGGGATTACACACATCTTGAGACTTATACAGCACTAATTTCCCCCTCGCTTTGATCAGAGGATCTGAAATGTACTATATTAATTTTATTCCACATGTCTATAAACTTTTCGTATTTTCCAATCATCAAAAAAAAATATTTTTCTCTTGCTCAAGCAAATCTGGTGTCTCGTTTTCATTTCGCCAGTGGCAATATTCAAATGCAACATCCAGATGAAAGTGTAGCCTAAATGCTCTTAATTTAATTTGAAAATGAGTTTTCTTTTTTCTTTTTTAAAGATAAAATGCTCTCTGGATAAGCAGCGTGAGATTTTTTTTTGTTTTTTCTGGGGTTATTATGTTACAGCTGCCTACATTTGCTCACACAATCAAACTCTGAAACCAACCACACACCACACAAAGTCATGCTGTGTGGAGGATGAAAAATTTAACACCCACACATTTGGGTTGGAGTCATAGTCAGGTTACAGAATGAATAAAAGTCAGTGTCGTTTTTTTTTTTTTTTTAGTTTTTTGTCTTACAAATATAACATCCATCCTGTGTGTGTTTGTGTGTGTGTGTGTGTGTCTGTGTGTCTGTGTGTGTGTGTGTGCATGGGCATGTAGAACTGTCAAGACAATACGGAGGGTGATCGGTGTGAACGCTGCGCTCCAGGATACTACGGCGTGGTCCGAGGTTTCCCTGACGACTGTAAACCCTGTGCCTGCCCCCTTACCAACCCAGAGAACAAGTAACGTTTCTGTCTTTCTTTTCTTTGTTACTTGCATTCATGCCTTCCATCATCTTCTTATATGTCTGTCTGTCTGGTTTTGATGGGTTTTACATTTGATATGAAAGTACTTTTCAGTATGTGTTGTCATTTGTCATTGTCTCTATGTGTCTTTCTCTCTTTTCTTCGTATTTATCTGCCCATCATTCATGTTCTAACTCAGCACTTTTTTACACACATATTGGAACTCAGAAGTTACTTAAAAATTAAACTATCTGATGTATTTTGACATTATGGAATGTCTTTTTTTTAATCTAGTTTTAGTCCAACCTGTGTATCCGAGGGGTTCGATGACTACCAATGTACAGCTTGTCCTGAGGGATATGAGGGCAAATACTGTGAGAGGTCAGACACACACATATATGCGCACACACACACACACACACACACACACAGAGAGAAGTGCACAATCTTCCCATGAATAATGCAAACAGGATCAGCTCAAAAATCGTGAACTGGGTATGAGTGAGTATAACCATAATTGTATAATACAAGAGGATGTAGGAAATATTCTATATATTTATATATGATTTATATATTCATATATGATTTATACATGACTGTTGACATTGGCTTCATTTGTTTGCAGTAAAAGCAATGTGAACCTCTGGTTTGTAAGCAACACTATTCTTTACTTTTTCCTTCTTCCCATGGTTCCCCTGTCCAGGTGTTCTACCGGTTACCATGGTAACCCGCAGGTGCCTGGTGGTCACTGCGAGGAGTGTAAGTGTTCCTTGTGGGGGGCACTTCCCGGACCATGTGACTCTGTCACCGGCCAATGCCGTTGCAGGGTCGGGGTGTCTGGGAGGGCGTGTGACCAGTGCATGGAGAGGCATGTGTGTGGAGCAGCTGGAATCATCTGTAAGACTAACAAACAGTGTTTTGTTCATTATTATCCTTTATGCTCTTTTTTTTCTTTTGATTTCTTTCTTTTTTGTGTTCAATGTTTGTCTTTCTCTTCATCCTGGGTGTCTGCAGATTGAAATATCTGGCATAGAGCCTATAGTTAGGACAGAGAGAGTGTGGAATCACAAGGACAGAATACTTAGCACTGTTAATTAAAATAGAGTTAACTGAAATTGAAATGATAACAAAGGACCTTTTTGTTTAGTCTACAACAACAGAAGCTAGCACACAAGTAGCTCAGATTTGCAACATAGGGTGCCACACTTAATGAACCCCACAGATATCCTGCCTCTCTTTCCTCTGTTTCATTCTGTTCTCTATGGTGGCCCACCACCCAGCATAGGCACCTGATGTTGTGATTTTTACTTTATTTTGTCGATAAAATGCAAATGAGCAGTCAAAACCCTTTTCTGCCGTTGCCAAGGGAGACGGGACCGTGGCAGAAGTCAGATTCAAGTCATTTAGAAAATAATTTCAATGTCATTTGGAACTAATTTAAACTTAATATGACCATAATGGCAGGGCCAATTCAGTGCCATTAGCATGTCTAGAGAGAAGTGTATGTCTACAAGTGCAAGGGAGAGAGTATAGAAGAAAAGGTTGTACGGCAGAGGCTGATGTGAAATTACTGCTGTCAGGTTAGAGAGGAAATTGCTTGCTCAGGTCTTTATGTGTTCAGACACGAAGTGTGTGTTTATAAATTGATAGTGCGAGTGCTGCACTGTACCCTGACACCAAACTGGTCGCCTCTACATCCAGGCTATAATCACAAGTCCTGATGGTTTATACAGAGCAGAGCGATCACACTGCTGTTCACTTGTTGAAGACTGATTGCACTCTCCGTTGTGCCTGTGCTCTGCCCTGTCTCCCCATTCTATCAGACACAACCCAGCACTTTGGGAGACTGCAGTCATAAATGGGGGAAATGCAGGAAGGTGTCATCTCACATCTAATATATAATAGTATTTGCATAGAAATGTAGCTAAATATCAGTAGGTCATGTTACGGCTTGTATTATTACATGTTGGCCATAGCCACATTAAAGTTTATGCTCAAAGTTGAATGTTGATTTTCCAGAAACATGAACATGAGACATGAACATAATGACTTCGAAATATAGCTAAATACAATTCCAGTACTTTCTATATAATGTGTACTAGGTTTAAGTTTAAAGCCATTCAAGATAAAGTATATAAAGTATATTGAAGATATGTGATATGTTGCTATTCAACTTTAACATGTATTTGATACATTTTTTTTCTAAATATGCTTTAACTAAACTACAGAGCTGCTATTTATCTTTTATTTATCTTCACCTTGTAAAGATCTACTTCAAATGTCCCGAGTATACAGCAAAGGCTGGATTTGTAGCAATGATGCAAACAAACTGCAGAAATCAAAGTAAGATGTGTCCTACCTGCAGCTAAACAATTTTTCTAGAGGTTAAACAAAATTTCTAACAGCTTTTCTAAAGAAGATAGACACAGGCATGTATTTTTGCAGCTGTATGTTGTGCACGTGTGTGGATTTGCAGTGTGAAGCATGGTTTTTACTGAGCTGAGCCAGAGCAAATCCTTTAAATTCACTGGGCTTTACTTCTGGCCTTTGTGGGACTTCTAGCTTTAACAGATTGTATATAAAGTACTGTAATGATGTGCATCGTCAGACAGAAAATGTACATCATCGTTGAAATGAGCTGCGTCGTGGCTTTATCCCTTCCAGCTCTGACCATAACTAAGATTATGATTTATTGTATTGACAGTCTGTGGCTACAACTGTAGTAGTTAATGTGAGTTTCTAGATTCTTAATTCACATTCTTGAAGTTAAATATGAAGCCAAAATCTATTTTCTTCTTGACTGTAATCTACTTAAATAGGAACATCTGGCAAACAGCACAGGAATGTTACTTTTTGGAGTGAAACTTTTGATGAACGGTTGTGTATTGAAGTGAATTATTTCAGTTTGTGATGTTTTCAGACTGCCAGGAAGAGACTTGAATGGCTTGGATTTGACAACAAATTATTTACTCCCACCTACAATGAATTGTACATTTACTGTGTGAGAAAAGTGTGTACATGCACATGGCCGCATGAATGGATTGGTGTAATTGTGTGTTCTGGTTTTGTCAGAGATTGATAGAGTCGAAGCTGTTTTTATTTTATTTTATTTATCTTTTGATTTCCCTTGTCAGAAATTTTAATTTCTGCAATAAATCAGCCTTGGGCTACAGAAAGAAAGAGAAATTCACACACATGCGATACATGAAAATGTGTATGCGAGTGTGTGAGTTAATTCCCTGATGTGTTTGTGCATTTGTGTGTGTTTTTAGCCTGCAGTGTGTGCTCATAATAGGTGCTTTTGCCTCTTCGTGCTGAATTTCATGCTTCGGCAGCCCTGTTTTTCTGATGCCAGAGTCACTTAAACACAAACACACAAACAGTCAACACAATCCTTCACCCGTACGTTGACAAACTCACAAGTAAAATACATGCACACACACACACACACTTTAAGAAAAAGAAATACATATCCTTTATGAACATTCAAGGTAAACTAGACCTTTCTTTCCTTTCTTCTCATTCTACTCTCAGTCTGTAAGCCTCTCTTACCAGCACTGTTGAACACTAGCTGGTGTGTAACTGTGTGTTTGTTTCTACAGCCTGTGATGATGAGTGCACGGGTCTGTTGATCAGCGACATGGATCGCCTGTATCGCATCATCACTGATGTCACCCTGACCACGCCCCTCCCGCCACCGTATAAGATCCTGTACCGTTTTGAGAACATGACAGAGGAACTCAAGGTAAAATCTCCCTCTGTGCAGTTATACAAGATCCATTCAGCTCATTCAACCTGTGCCAGTCAGAGCAACGTTGTCATTAACATTACTCAGTGAGCTTGTTTTCATGATTTTCAAAGAATCCAATCATTCTTGAGGCTGTTGAGCATCAACAACATGATGCAAAAAACATTTCATATCTCAATTTCCTAACCTGAACTATAATTTTTTCATGTTGACCTCAATTTAATTGTATGATTACAATGTTTTGAGTTTTATCAGATGCTCTCTGTTTAGTTCTTTCTACCATTCTTCCTTTCCTTGCTCTTGCCCTCCTTTCCTCATCCTCTACTTTCCAGCTCTACACCACCGAGCCACACAGTTCAAAAGCCTAGCCCTGGGCCAAAATGTGTCAGACATTTCTCTCTGTAATTCCTTCATCTCTCTGTTTCTCTCCTGCAGCACATGCTGTCGCCTCAGAAAGCTCCGGAGAGATTACTGCAACTAGCCGATTCCAACCTGGGATCACTGGTTGTCGAGATGGACCAGCTACACAGCAGGGTACAGACACTTTTATTTTTCTCGTGGCTCAACTTTAGTCCTTTCTCTGTCATAGTCTGTCTTCCTTTCACTCTTTATCCTTCTTTCAGCCTCTTTCTTTGTCTGTCTCCAACATAATGAGATGGAGCAAATATGGACTGTGGCGGGGACTGAGATCATAAAGGCAACACTTATGTACAGAGATGCTTCAAAAGACACAATTCTACCCATTTCTACAACAAACTGTGAATTGCAATCAGAGCAGCATGATGACCAACCATCTGCAGCATGCTGATTGACATAAAAGCCCTACATACAACAATTCAACCACTTTTCCAACATGCTGATTTAAAGTCATAGGGACAGTGGCAGCAGGCTGTGTAAGGTAACTCAGACATCTCAACAGCCATGCTCTCGGCTTCCTCAAAAGCACCACAGAAACCTCCTTGCTTATGTGCACATCAAACTTGTCAGTTATGATTGATTATTCTACACGGTTTCTACCGCTGTGTAAATCAATGTTGGATACTGACACATCGCAAATACTTCACGCAGTCTTGTGAAAAATCGTAGGTCAATTAAAATGTCTCTCTACTAATAACTCCCTCAGGAACATCCACTTCTACCAATCCTCTCCTGGTGTCTCTATCTAAAACTGTAAGCTTACAGCATCATCATTTTAAGAGTCTCATCGTCTGTGCTGCCTGGAGCTGTGCATTTTTAATCACAGTACAGGTAGACATCTGGCTGTGAGGAGCAATATGATGTTACAGAGATTGTTCAGGTTCAATTTTATGGTGGTGGTCACAGGGGCAAAAAAGGGTTATTTTAAAAATACAATTTTTTTTGTCGTGCATCATCACCAGAATCATGTTTATACCACCATATGAAGACAAAGCAACGCTTGTTGTTTCTAGATGGTCAGCAATTATTTTTGCATTTAATCAGTCAAGTATATTTGAAACTTAAATAATAATAATAATAATGCTAATAATAATAATTTGAGAAATAATAATTCATTTTAAAGTTCTATTTTCATTGTATTAATGTCACTAACTGCAGATTGTCATTGCTTGATTGATGATGAACATCTTGCAATCAACTTTAAAAGAGTCATTACCTGCTGTTGCCAGCTGTGCTCTATTCATTTTTTTTAAACTATGCACATACCACTACAACAATATGTTTCCTCTGACGGAAAACTGTCCACAGATTCCCAAAATGTTAGCGTATCATGAGAGGGGAAGGCCTGTATTTACAGTCCTGTATCTTTGTAAGTTACACATTTGATTTGTTGATCTCAGACTGTAGAAATGCATAAACCTTAAACTTAACCTAAGAATACAGTCTGACTGTTAATTTGCATGTCCTCTCTTATATTGGATTAACATTAAGATGAGATCCCTTCATAGCGGGAAAGGTGACCAATAACTTGTTTACATTGCACAGTGTACAGTGCACAAAGATAGGCTTGAGACAAATGCTTCATCATGACACACTTAAAAACAGAAACTTGTTCATCCAGCTGTGCGACATGCTGGTCAACACACATTATGAATGAGCACAGAATGTCTAATGAGACTGTGTTTGGTCTGCAAAATGAAAAATCATTGATAAATTATGATACAATGGGCCCGCTGCTGGGCACAGTTACAAATCAGCCAGGTCTCATCCAAAAGAATATGAACAGAATAAAATTAGTGAGTATGAAAAAACTTGGATTGGAATCAGCATTGGCAGTCTGGTGCCATTATTTCGTTATTGTGTTGTACTTTCCATGTAGTTTGTACTCCACTCATTGTTAACATGGGCACAAGTTAATAAAATCTAAATCAGAAAATTGATGACTTTAGATTGAACAGAGCCATTTGTGTTTCCAATGAGACATCTTAATAACAGTTACTTCTTGACCTTTTGCTTAGTTGAGCGGTTCCGGATAGTATTTGAAATAAATCATTTTAATTTTCAGTAAACACCCAAAAGCAGTTCTATGTCAGAATGCAAGTATTGTATTTTTCATTTCATAGTTTTCAAACACACAGCACACACAGCTGACTTAACCAAATAGAAAAATAAACACTTTTTGAGTGAAGGAGACCTACAAATGCCAAATGGAGAAAAAAAACTAACACTCACATTCACACTGTCAAGCTATACCCTTTTAGGGACTGGGACCTTGACATTTGTTGACAGCAATGCTATCACCTACACCCCATCACATACTCTCTCTCTCTCTCTCTCTCTCTCTCTCTCTCTCTCTCTCTCTCTCTCTCTCTCTCTCGCTCTCTCTCTCGCTCTCTCTCTCTCTCTCTCTCTCTTGCTCTTGCTCTTGCTCTTGCTCTCTCACCAACACACATACACACACACACACAAGCTAAAACATGTTTCTGTGTGTGTGTGTGTGTGTGTGAGAGAGAGAGAGAGAGCGCGTTTGTTAAAATGAGTGTGTTCGGGTTTACTTTCCTATCTGTCAACAATTTATCCATCTCTACTATTCCCAGATCATCTTGTGTGTGTGTGTGTGTGTGTGTGTTAATGTGTGTAGTTGTGTTTTTTTCTCTTTTTTTTGTCAATAATTCATTTATCTTTGTGTTTTTGGGCGCACAAGAATAACAGTACATATGTGTATGTAAGACCTTCATTGTGTTTTCATTCCTGTACATCTAGGAATGTATACCTCCATCTTTTCCCTTCCTTTGTTTGACAGAATGTCAATAATATCTTCACTTATTTACCATGTTTATTGTTTTATAACAGTCATGTGTTTGTGTGTGTGTGTGTGTGTGTGTGTGTGTGTGTGTGTGTGTGTAGGCCACTAAGGTGTCTGCTGATGGAGAGCAGGTTGAAGATGATGCTGACAGGATTCATAAACGAGCTGAGGACCTGGAGCAGTTCATCAGGGATACACTGCTGGGAGCTAAAGGTAGCAGAAATGAACACCACCTCGCCTCCATTAACTGCCTCTGCATCCTGCCAACTGGGATTTCTGTATTTATCTGTCTGCTGTCTCACTAGTTTCATTTGTCATTAGAGAATATTGCATTACATTATATTAAATGTAAGAGGTCTCTGTGGGAAATTGCCATTATTACATTAGAGATGATAGGATATAGTAAAGAATATGAAAAGGTGAGTAAAGTGATTATTTATTCTGCAAGAATATATTAAAAAAAAGACTGTTATTAGATGCACACATAGCATCTTTACACATATTAGCATGCTTAAGTGGATGCAAAACAAAAGCTATGATAGTGGAATTATTACTGTCAAAACTAGTCAAGTGCTACTAAAAAATCAACATAACAGAGGCCGTGTTGTTTATAGCATGTATTCCTTATTTCTTTTAAGCACTGCTTTGAAGAAAAGTGTGTTAAAACTGACATAACCAAAACACCTTTATGCTTCCTCGTTAGCTCACTAATGGAAAACTTAGCTTAAGCTCAAACACAAAAGCTGATGGCTGACATCCAACTACCAGCTGCCAGCGCACAATGCCAGCTGCTGGTGCTAAGTGTTGCTTGAACAATAAAACCGCATCCAGCAGGCTGCGGCATTGCTAACTATGGTGATAAAAAGTCACCTGCTAACTATGATAATACGATGCAGCGACTCCATTTCTATATATTATGTTAGCAAGTAGTTTGCAAGTGTTGGGTGGTAGTGCCCACGTAGTGTGATAAGAGGGCGGGTCATGAGTAAGTTGGGATAGTTGCCTCCTTTTTGCACGTCCAATACACAAACAAAACAAGGACTCACTAGAGCTACTAAAGATCAGAAATTCCATAGTGTACCTTTAATAATAAATCAATAAAGACAGTAGTAAATGAATGAATTCATATTTAAGGTATTTTCAAGGCCTTACAGTGTAATCTCCATTTGCACACATGTAAAGGTTTGTCACGCTTTAGTGCTTTTGTGTGGTTATATATATCAGACATCTATCCACTGCTTTGGGTTTTAATTCTGTCCCACTATACAGGAGAAAACAACGTTCCCACATAAGGTTTTATCATAGCAAAATGTTATGCTCGAGGCAGAACAGGTGCTTTATACTGGCAGAGGACTTGTCTCTCTGAGTTATCTGCACGTGTAACTAGCAGATAACTGCACTCTTCATCTTCAGTATCCTTTTGCCAGTGCAGCTGCAGTCCCTCCCTCCCCTCCGCCCCTACATCAATGCCTGTGTGACCAGCTTGTTATGTGTATTTCTCTTGCGACACCTCGGTCACTCACAGCTCTTACATATACGCTCCACTGATAACGGTATCAGTCAAGGCTGGTGGTGGTTTCAGTGTTTTGTGCAGTGATTACAGGCCATCACTGTCCTTCCATGTGAAACCTAAGTGCCTTTTTTTTTTTTTTTTTTTTTTTTTTTTTACATCGGACAAGACTTGCGCACTTTCTTCTGTTCGAGCTTTCTTTTCAGCATCTTCAGTCAGGTATGCCACCTCGCAGGTCATTCCAACCATTTTGTGCTGCGGTTGGTCAAGCTTTTCTTCAGCTGTGTAAATGGCTCACCATATAAAACAAGGCAGCAGTGTCTCTTTTGAACACCACAAACCATTTTGAAAAAAGGGAATATATGGTAATGGTAAATAGTGCAATGTATCAGGAGAGAGAACTATGTTTTAATCCAGTTCATCTGTAGGTTTAAGTACAGAACCACAGCTCTCTAGTAGTAACTCCCTCTTATGACACCAGCTCATTCTGCAGAGCTTACAGTCCTTAGTGTCCACCAAATGTAGTGCTTGTGCTCCAATTCTGATACAAATTCTGCTCCCTTCTGCCAGACAAGACTTAAAAAATTGTGTGGCAAAAGTTATTTTGTATGATGTATCCAGGCTTGCCCTGCCAACTGGTGGTGACATGTTTTTTTTCCACCTCCTGTGCACCAGTGATGTACAGCTGTGACTGTGTGTTCAGTGTGGCCAGAGGTTCAGTGCAGCTATGTTTTTGCTCCTTCCAAAATCTAGTGAGGACTCACTCTTGAAGCTCCCTGCCTTAAGAGGACATTCAATGACAAGTCACTTACTCACAGTTACTGTAATATTCTTAAAGTGCTCTGGAGCATAGCACTTGAGGGTTTTTTTGTCTACTACAGAATACTTATCTGTTCTGTAAATCAATTCTCTGAGTAATGAACTTTATAGTTTTACATTATTCCGATTAAATACTCCGCCCTCTCTGCTTAAATACCTGGAGACTTTAATATGCTGAAGACTATATTTTCAATTAATCTTGAATATAGTGATAACATGGCGTTCCATCACTTGCATAGCAGACAGTCACACTGAGCCTGATAGCATCCTGCTACACAACAGATACTAGACAACACACATTAGCTTTAAAGCTAAAGTCTTATGTATTTTACAATCGTGAACAAGTCTTATCTTGCACCTCAATTTGTTGAACTAGCCACCAAATTAACATTGACAGTTTAAAAAGACAGCTAGCTTGTTGCTCAGCTGAAACATTAAAAAGCACTTAGATGCAGGTTTTGGTCTTTGAATGAAATCACATTATTTTTGACTGCAAAAACGGATGATTAAATGTCAGTCGGACTTGACTGCTCCTGGTTAGGCTCAGCAGCTCCCAGCTATACATGTATATTTAAATAAGCCTACCTCTCCTACACTGATGCTGTAAAAACAAATGTGCACTATGTAATACCATGCAGTCCAAATAATCACTTATTTTCATTACCATAATTATTTTTTATGGTTTCTGGGATGAAAAGAAAGTTACCAAACCAACACATTCTGACTGGCTGTGATGAAACTGTCCTCTTCTTGTTTTTGCTCTTAGCTCTCTGGCCCTCTGCCTAATTACAGTGTGATTATGGTTGTGTGTATTTATGTATGTGTGTGTGTGTGTGTGTGTGTGTGTGCGTCAACGTCCGTGTGTGTGTGTGTGTGTGTGTGTGTGTGTGTGTGAAAGAGGAAAAGGAGTGTGCGTTGTGGCTCACTGGATGATTGAGTGTAGCAATTAGAGACTTAATTAGTGGCTATCACCAACACACACGCAATTACACACCATATACACACACACTGATGCAGATGTGCACACATTCATACAACTGTACACACATGCACAGTCATACACAGACACACACGCTTGCACATAATGAGGCAAGAAAATACTGTACACACTTTCCTCAGTGTGTGTGCCCATGTTTACTACATACCATAATATGATTCCATCCACGTTTTAAGTGTTTAATTGGCTTTTAAATCCCACTATGTAATTATATGGCGGTGACACACACATCCACAGACTTTTGCAGACACTCACACACATTTGCACAAGTACAAGTACAACGTGCACATACTTCTACACATGCAGTACAGCTGTTCATTAGCATGACGGCTTTAGTTCTGTCTTGGCTCTAATCACATCATGTTTACATTTCAAATGAGAGGAAATGCTGCATTGCCACAACCACACACACACACACACACACACACACACACACACACAGGCTGAGGACCACCCACCCACACACCTACAAATGTTCACACACACACACACCATTAAAGTTTCAGCTTTCTTTAATCATATCACGTTTATATTTCAAATGAGAGAGAACATCATCACAGACACATGCCGCACACACACACAAACATGTAACGGATATGCACAACACACTCTTTTTTTTTTCTCTCCTCTGTCTTGCATAAACAAACACACACACACACACACACACACACACACACACACACACACACACACACACACACAAACTCCTCATTAAGTTCCAACATTTTGAGTTTTATTCAAATGAGCCTTGGAGTGTTTTAGAGCAGTTTCATCATTGATTGGTTTGAGATTTCACTGCCTTTAATTTGATAAAAGAAGGACAAGCATAGAGTCTGCCAAAATCTCTGGCTTTGAATGGTGTTAACAGATGTGTGTGTGTGTGTGTGTGTGTGTGTGTGTGTGTGTGTGTGTGTAACTCGCAGCATGTGTCTGTCTGTAAATGAGTAAAAGATCAAATGGTGTGATTCTATCTTTTTCTCTGTTTGTGCCATGAACATGCCAGGGTATAGCACACAGACAGATTGTCCATCAGGCCTGAATGTCTGCTGACTGTTTTTACATCTTTGTACAATATTTGTAGGTATAGAAATAATAATAGCGATATTGTTCCAAACGTTTCAGTTGGTGACTAGTGGAGAAAGTTAAACATCTGTTAGAGAAAGCCCAAGATATGCTGAACACTAAACCACAGCTGAAAGAAAAGTGAATACTGTTTTCATTTCGTCCAAATTCATTCTAATGTTCCACTGTGTCTACTGGCAGTCCATACTATGCGCACATATTAATGTTAATGTTATATGGTGATTGCCAGATTGGTTGAGTGGTCAAGTTAAAAAGAAAGGGGTCTTTAAACTGTTCAAGAGTCTTAGTTCTGACTCATGCTGTTGAAGTGAACAATGGTCTCCTGCAGCTAAGTTCACTTGTTGCCACCTGTAGCCATCCACCCTCTCCACCTCCTTAAAACAAGGAAAATGTCACCTTATATAAAAGTCATCGGTCTCATGGTATCTAATAATGAAGCAGGTGCATTTACATTGGAGTTAGCTGAAAGCCTGATGCGTCTCATACGTGACAAAGCATCAATATGAGAACAGGTTCAACAGTGTTAATATTTTACACCATGTGTCTCTGGCAGATTTTGAAGTTCTTCAACCTCCACGTGCCCCAAAACTCTTATTAATGCAGCTGTATGTAGAGCTAATCTATCAATGCTACTAAATTAAAAATGAAATCATGGCAAAGACACTTTTTATACCTAAAATTTTCTCTAATTTTCACAGTGGATAAATCCTGATTAAGTCCTACCAATGTTTTCCATCAATGCTTGAACAGATGCTGGAATCAAAATTTTCTCTCATTGTTCAGTGTACAACTTCAGTGCTTGTAGTTACTTCACAGCATTTTCTCTGTGCATCTCTGTTTACAGCAGTGACGTGCGGTCAGGGGAGGCAGGTGAGGCCGTGCCTCACCTGTTATCATGGAAAAAGACTTAAAAATGAAAAAAATAATAAATGGTTATATTTGTCCAGTGATTTGCACTATAACGTTATTTTCTATCTAACTTTACCAGTTTCGGATTATTTTTAATTCAAAATCGCTGAATTTTCACATGTACTGATCAAACACTGAAAAGAGACGCGCAGTGAGGCAGCAGCGAGGCGAGCCTCACCATGGATTGCGCAATGACTCGGTTTACTGCGCTGGCATGCTATGCAGTGAGACGGTACAGCTGTACAGCTGTCTCTCTGTATGTCGCTATTAACATGTTCAAACACTTTTACTATATGAACTAAATTTCCATAGTTTAGCTGATGATATAATGTACAGTGTTTGTAGAGAGTTTCGTATGCTGAGCAGCATAAAACGGCTGCAAAAAGTCACTAAGTGAGGCACGCAGTTCTCCGGCCTCATGGCAGGGGGCGCTCCTGATCCCAGTGATTCTTATTACGACTCATTAGCTGCAGAATAAGTGACAGTAAACTACAACTCATACAGTCTATGCTACAACTACAGTGAGCTAGTCGGCAAGTAAAGTAAGTAAGATAAGTAAGTAAAGGTAAGACCATAATAACGTTTTTTTGTGTGCTACAGTTTGTATGTGTAAAGAAAGCTGATATGAGATTTTAAACATAACCTGTTAACTGCTGCCAATCAAATGGTGAATAAGCTACTCTGTAGGGTTCATATGTTTGTAAATCTGATTGTGATGAAGTCAGTGCCTCACCAGACATGAACCTCACCGCACGTCACTGGTTTACAGACCTCCAGTTGAAGGCTGCTGAGTTGAACCAGACACTCTCACGGAGAGATGGAACTCCAGACAAAAGCCTGAAGGAGATGAAGGAGGAGATCCAGGCCATGCTAGCCGAGATGAGAAAACGACAGCTGGGAGGGAAGAAGAGCATTGCCGATGAGGAGTTGGGGTATGAACAGAAATGAACACACAAGCATGCATATGCACACACACAGGTCATGTTTCTTTCTCCCACACACTACAATAACACCAATTTTGAGGAAATTTAGCAAACAGCATAGTCTCTGTCTCACACATTTCATCATTTTCATTGATGACCTGACTGAAAGTTTTGGCGTATTTGTAGGCAGAGAAAACTGAGATTTAGTGTTTTGAGGTATGTGTTTCTCTTTTTTGGAGTCGTTAAGTTTTTGGATTTCTTCATATTTACTTTCCTTTTTTTGGTTGATTTGACCAAAACTCTATTTCTTACACTGTTTTCGAGGAAGCGTACTATTTCACCTGCCTGTTGTTTTTGTTTTTTTTCATTCTTACCTGTATGCTAATGTATTCACCCTGTGTGTCTGTAGATTGCCTTTGTCCCTGCTGGGATTCATCCCCACTTTCTTGTTTGTTGTTCTGCAGAATGTTCCTCCACTAAACTATCTTTCAATGAACTTGCAGAGAGAAGGAATAGCAGGAAGACGACAGAATATACAGAAAATCCACCAATTCATCTACATTTCAGTCACACCTTCTTATTAGAGACATGTTTACACTGACAAAATGACACATTTAAGTAGCCCTACATATTCCAACTATACATACTATACTATAGCTTCCTAACTACGCTTTTTTTTTTTTAAACCAATCTCTTAAAACTTGCTTAAAGTTACATTATCATTGCCTCTTCAAGCAGTTTAAGAGTCTGGTTAAATTGAAAACTATATAGAAATGAAACTACCTTGTACAGCATAACACCACACATCATGGTTTGCAGACTGGTTGCATTTTAAAGTCAATGCTGCACATGTGATTTTTAGTAAGTCATGCAAAACAACTGGGATTTTATTTTTTTATTCATTTCTGTTGACACATGACACATAAGAGACAAATAGTTTGCATTGAACAGACATCTGATTGCTACATATCCTAAAGCCACGACTTTCTGCTCATGCTGTGACTGTTTCCGGCTCTGTCGCTCTCACTTATTCTTCTCTCAACGAATTTTGATTAAATTAGTAATCTACTCTCTTCATCCCTCCTTTGTCTCTCTCACTCTCTATCTCTGTCTGTCTCTTTGAGCAGAGAATGTTGACGAGGTCAATGAGTTAATTAAAAGTATCGCCGTAGGGGGAGAAACAGAGAGAGACATGAAGGTACAAAGAGAGTGCAGCAAGAAGGAAAGTCACACAGGGAGAGGAGAACCACTGACAGATGGACAGACAGTTGTCGTGGGAGAGAGTAAAAGAAAAAGAAAGACAAAGAGAAATTACCCCTGCCACTGAATGACTTCTCTGTCAGACTGCGGGCGATTATGTGACTCAGAGCAGCAGAGACAAACACAAGCATCAACAAATACAAAAGGAATGATTCAACAACATGACAAAACAACTTAAGCACAGTTGCTATTTGAAACTCTCCATATTACACATTTTACATGCCATTAGTCTGAAAACGGTGCATACATGCTTCCAATGTAATGTTTAATTCATATACTTTATCTCTATCTATTGTCTATCTAATGGCTACATATCCCTCCTGTTTGTTTTTTACTTAGTTATATTCTCTTTTCTTGCTATTCCCCAGAGGGTTCATTAAACTTTAATCAAATCCAATCATTACCTTGCATATATCCCCAGAACTGTGTGAAATTGTCCTCTGAGTGATGTCAACTGGAGGACACTAGATCCTTGTTGTCTTAATTAATGCTGAAGGTGAAAAATAAGACTCATTAAGGGACACTACAGTAAACATACGGTTATTAAACTGTTTTAAATACGTCCAAAGTGAGAGGGCTTTTAAAAAATTAAAGTGAAATTGAAGTATACATTAATAAGAACATTTGGAATGAAGTAAAGGCTCCATTACAAATGCCCTCAGTCCCTCACTACACTCACAAGGGATATTCTTTTTTGCTGCATCACATCCTTGTACCATTTTTATAACAGCGTACTTAAGCCATCAGTGGCTTTTCTCACTCTGTGCTGCTATTCTGCCCTCCTAAAAACTATCATATTGCCTCACCTTTACCCAATAAACCACCTGTAGGCTCTAAGTCTGTATATGCTTCCCTAAGGGGGAGAATATTATCTACCCAGTCACTGCTGAGCTGTTTGTTCTAATGTGGGGGGTGATGAAGTCAGAGTCTAGGTGTTAAATGTGAACACTGAACATATTTTACATTCACAAAATAATCTATAACATGTTAATAGGCTGTCAGAAATATAATTAGCATGAGAAAAGCATAGTAAAGTTGCAAATGATTGATGAAAAGCCAATTTAGCAGTGCTTGATGACTGTTTAAAGATCCTTTTTGTTGTTCCTGAACTCTTTGCATTGTTGTATTGCCTGTGTATTTGTTGCATTGTGGCTTCATCAGAGACACACACACACACACACACACACACACACACACACACACACACACACACACACACACACACACACACACACACACAAACCGACGAGGCTGTTGTCTGCAGTGGTCAAGTTTTAGTTATTGTGTAGAATATGCTGCAGTACACATTAGCCCATGTTGCTTTACCTGCCCACCCACTCACATGCAAACACACACACACACACACACATCATCATCGTGGCGATATTTGAAATGTTTTACACTGTCACAATTTAATCTAACTTTGCCTGGGGAGTCAATACAAGAAAATCGGCAATTTCATTCTAGCATTTCAACATTCACTCATAAGGAGTGATTATTGTCTTTGCTCTAGCAGAGGCTTTGTCATGCATCATAATAACTTTCCTCTCCTCTTAAGTTGTTGCATTCACTGGTACCAACTTATTCCACTATTCCACTCTTGTAAACTATTGATAGCACTGTTTTTAAGTGACCAAAATTGTAAATGTGAATAGTCTAATACCTCTCCTCCTTCTACTTCCAGCCTAGCAGAGGAGTTGTATCAGAAAGTGAAGAGAATGTTTGGTGATCCCCATCAGGCCACAGAAGACCTGAAAGCAGAGGTATTTATAACTTAAAACTTTACTCTTTTTTTTCTTCGACATGCCCTAAATGAATTACATTAACTGAACGCTTTCTCATCTGCTTCCCAAGATAAAAGGGAAGCTCTCTGACCATGAGGGGAAACTCCAGGAGGCCCAGGATCTACTTCACACTGCCCAGGGAAAGACGAGGCAGGCCGGCTCACTGGCTGAACAAAACCAAGCTAACCTCACAGCTTTGGAGGTACAGAAACACACACTGACACATAGCTATACACACGTCCTGATGCAGATTTGACAAGCTTTCACAGTCAAAAAGCAATATGCCTCAAGGCAAAATCATTTCAATTCTCATGGTCACTGTTTTCCCAAGTATGTGCAGTGTGCTACTATATAAAAGATTTAGTACTCACACTTGGTCATTATGTTATAATTTTACTTTGACAAGCAAAAGATAATTTATTATTTATTTTACTCCCTCTAATTATTACATTACATGTCAAAATCACAAACTGAGCTGCCATAGTTGATGAATGGTAAACATATTAAATTTCACTTTGTAATATTAACGTGCAAAAGAAAACAATATTGATGGTCAAGAAATCCAATAACTCATATGCTGCAGTTCTTTTTTTTTTTTTGAAGATGATATTTTTTCTGTTGTTGCCTTCATTTGACAGTTGAAAGTTGTAGAGAGAGACAAGAAACAGTGCTAGAGAAATGACATGCAACAAAGGTCAGCACGCAATAGAACCAGAGATGTTGTGCTTTTGTGATAGGGAGAGTCAGGACTGTTTTTGAGCTAAATAATTTGCAAGTTGTACTAAGTCATTTAAAGGAGTAACATCAGCTGTCTTGTGTAGGGCACCAACCAAAGACATGCTTCTACTCTAACATATTTGTGTTGTGTGAGTTGTTGTTACGCTTCTCATTGTAAGCATCTCTACATCATCACTGCTGCTGTTCACATGTCCTATCACCTCATCATGTAGATGTTTTCATTTTCCTCTGTGCATATATGGGAACTGTTATGGGTGTTATTGGTAACAGTAGGTGGCAAAGGCTCACAGAGGAGCCCATGCTGTGGCCTTGCACATCCAATGAGCTGTTTGATTGGTCCATTTTCTGTCGCCTGAACACGACATGTTAATGTTATGTCCAAACTCTGTTCAAGTACAAAAGAAAACAGCCAGGCAATCATGACTTGATGACATCTGTGAACGTTTTCTTATATACAAATTGTTTCCTGTGAGAAGAAGTGCAGAGCCTTGATGCTAAACATTGTAGTAACAGTTGTGGCATAATAGATTACTTTGGGAGTATTGAGCCCATGCCTCATTACAAAGACTTTTGGTTTTGGACCTAAAAACTCAAAGAATCCTTGAGAGTGAAAAATGTCACTATCTATTCATCTCTGACTCAGCCTATCTTCAGTTTCCTTTTAAGCCCTCTGCATGTGATTCATCATCAGGAAAAGCTTACAGGCAGCACAGATTCCTAACAGAGCAAAACAACAAGCATTTATCGCCAAGATTATTATACATGTCCTAAAGGAAGCATTGTGCAGTGATCGCTCACACATTACAGTGCACTCCTTCTCTATATCTGTCTTTATCTTTCCCTGACCCTGCAGTCTTTTGCTCTGTGAAGAGTAGCTTTGTGCAGTGAAGAAAGTGAAAGAATGGAATAGGTTCACACTAAGGGTAAAACTGAGTTCAAATCATTGAATCAGATTGCTAATTGTGTGTCTTTAACTGCTTTTATTGTTTTCTTTTTACATAAATAGTTTTTTTTTTTTACTGAATAACTGCTGTGTAATTATTTTAAGAACCAGTGTTTCAATTTAGATTTGACTTAAGCAAGCTAAGCAAAAACACTGCAACTTCCACACACTCTGATACTATTGTATATCTTTGGCATTCAAGTATTATTATGAAAATACCATCACATAATTTCAGATTGCCTCATACTGTCAAAAGGTTTCAGTTCCCAAATAGTGGAAAGGCAGCTTTGGACACGAATGTTCAATGTGAAATAAGCAATTTTCCACAACCTCCTTGAAATATTGTTAAACATGCATAAGACACATGTATGTTCATATGTTGCAACATATGGCTCATATGGTATGTTTTCTTGCAGAGGAAGCGTTCTGCAGTTAACGGGGTGAAACAGGAAGCACAGGAGGTCCTCGGAGAAGGAGAACGTCTACTGGGCGAAGCAAACCAGCTTTCTGACAACATCAACAAGGAGCTAGAGGTGCTAAAAACGTTGCCTTGTAGAGACCTGCATAACAAACACGTAACACAGCCTCAGCTTGTCTGAGATCAATGAATGAATGAATAGGCACAGAAGTGAGATTAGGAGCTGTATTTGGTTTAGGTCTCTGCATATGCTTCTTTCTTTGTTCAGTTTAAGTAGCTTTATTGGCAGGAAATCCAGAAGTACAAACTCAAGTATTAGAAATAAGTTAGGATCTAACCACAGATGTGAATACTAAAACAGAAAGTTATTTGAATGAGCCGGTCTACTCAATCTGTTTTTTCTCTCTCTTTCTGTAGGACTTGGAGGAGATGGGAAATGAACTCAATCCTCTTCATGACCAGCTGGATGAAAAAGTCACACGCCTCACCGATGGTTTGAGTGATGGCAGCCTGGCCAATCACGTGCACAATGCAGAGGAACACGCCAAGCAGCTGAATGACTCTGCCGCCCTTTTGGATGGGTAGATGCAGTAGAAACACATTACATTGACATTTTTTAAAATCGCGTATAGTCGTTTTATGAAGGACTAATATCAAACCTTTGCTGAATGATACAAAAAAAGCAGTTTTAGGAAATTATACTGGGTTCTTAGGATGTGAAATAGACATATGTCAATCTTTTTCAGTTTTTCAATTCACTGTTCAATTCATTTCATTGTTTTGATAAAGACAACAGCTGAGATGCTAACGAAGACATTTGAGAAAAATACTGAGAACCTGACAATCACGTGATAACTGTTGTTTCTTTGGTCTTCTCCTCTCTCTCTCTTCTCTTAGTATTTTGGCTGAAGCTAAGAATCTCTCCTTCAATGCAACAGCTGCCTTCAAGGCTTATAGTAACATTAAAGCAAATGTTGATGCAGCAGAGAAAGAGGCAAAAGCAGCCAGACAGACGGCTCATGAAGCACTAGTACTGGTAAGAGGACACGCATATCAAAATTCAAATAACTACTTCCTATTTCTAGTCAAAGTAGCTGTTTTTCTTCAGGTTTTAATTTTAAAAGTATCCGGTTGTTTTTTGCTGTGTTATCAATTCATTATGAGACACACATCCTGGCCTCTATTAGTCTCCCTTTCAATTTTTTCACTGCACTCTCTATTGCACGATTTTAAAAAGCATTAAATATTGACTACAGATATCTTTATACTGTATTTAGTCTAGCTCACAGTTAAGTGTTTTGCACGGTCATAAAGGTATTGAACACATACTGTAACAAGTACAAGCATTCTAGCTAGTACTCTCAGCATAAGAGGTGGGGTGTGTGTGTGCTCATGGTTGTGTGTGTGTGTTTGTGTCTTGCATGCAGTAACAGTAATGTAAGCTTGCGCTCTCCATTAGTTATGGCTGAGAGATCAAAGCACATCTCTGTCCCTCTCTTCCCTTCTTTTTTATCCCTCTCTCTCTTTCACTACCATGGCCACACACCTGAAATCTCCCTCTTCCTCTCCTTTTTTTTGTTGTATTCATTTTCTCTTCTACCCATTTTTCCACTTTTTTCTTGGTTGCATTTCTTGTCTTTGATTTTCCTTTACTCTTCTTTTTGTATTTTTTGTTCTTTTTCATTTTTCTTCTGTGCCATTTCATTTATTTTTTATTTTTTGGCCAATATTTTACCTTTTTCCTTTTGACTCATGGTCCTCGTTTGCATTTTTTCACCTGTGTTTTTTCTTTCTTGTCTTTTTTTCTTTTTCTTTGACAAGTAAGGGTCTAAGGGCAAAAATAATATAGGAGTTAATGTAAATGAAGGCTAAGAAATAAAGATATAAGTTGAATTCCTTTCTTAGAATATCATTTAGCAATGCAAAGTAGTCGTGCTTTGATCTTACAGAAAGGTAGTATGCAGATTACTGCACCTTTTTATGTATGACCAAAGGTATTTAATGCATGTGTGGGATCCAAGTTTTTCCAGGGGCATTTTTGGTGAAGATAAGTGAAGTCACAGATTTAACACTGTGTGTGTGTGTGTGTGTGTGTGTGTAGGCTTCAGGTTTACAGGTCCCAATGAGGGAAGAAGCTCAAGGTGCTCTTCAGAAGAGTCATGAACTGCTGAACCAAGCTAACCAACTTCAATATGATGTGAAAGGTACTGTAAGTTTACTGTATGTGTATATACTGTACAATATATGCATATACTGTATAGAACAAAAGTTACAACATTTTAAGCACTTAACTATAAGCACAGGTGGAGCCCTCCAGTAGACTCTATGGGTACTACTTTCCTCCAATCACACACGTAGTCCCCGACCGAACTTTGTATAAATGTTTCCGGCCAATCAGGATGTGCCTACCAGAATACATGTGGAGCCCAGTTATTCGGGCTGGTGCATCCTGATTGGCTGGCTAGTGTCTACATTTATAGAAAGTTCAGTGGATGAATACATGCTTGTGATTGGAGGAGAGTAGTACCCATAGTGTCCAGTGGAGGATCTGGTCTGTATGAGATATAGACAGTACAAAGATATATGCAACCTAGTAATTGTGTAAAAGGAACTGTAATGGATTAATGGATTACAGTGTATAATGTATTTACAGTATAAACACACATTAAGTTTTATCGTTGTCGGTATCACTCTTCTTCTGGCTGATATGCCTTCATGTCAGTCACTCTTCTTCATTAGAGAAGTAACGGAAGAGTTTTTATTAGTAGGCACCGAAACATCATCATCATTGACTTTGTGTGTGTGTGTGTGTGTGTGTGTGTGTGTGTAGAGAATTCAGATAGTGTGGCCGGGCTGAAGGGCAGAGTGAAAGCAGCGAGAGACAAAACCAAAGACCTGCTGAAATCTGTCAACGGAACCATGGCAACCCTCAACGCTATCCCCAATGGTATGAAAGCACAAATACAGAGTGTTTGTGTCTGTGTGTGTGTGTGTGTGTGTGTGTGTGTGTGTGTGTGTGTGTGTGTGTGTGTGTGTGTGTGTGTGTGTGTGTGTGTGTGTGTGTGTGAGCGTGTGCATGAGAGAGATAAAGTGAGAATGGATCAATATCAGCGCACGGATAGAGGTCAGTTGCTCTGGTAAACTCAACTTGACACATGTCAGTACTCACAGATACGCACAGAGACACAGAGAAATGCAGTGCAGTGATAGGGAGGTTGCTGAACCGAAGTGATACACATGATTGCATCGGGATCAACGCGCAGCTAACGGTAAAATGTAACTACTACAAACTGTAAATGGATGAGACCCAGAAGTTAACTATTTTCATTTTCAGTTCAAATCCCTGTGAATTTAACCCCTGTGAGTTATTACACCTTTAACAAGTCACAGTGGGTCAGATTGCTACAGGCCACAAGATTAATGCGCTCATCTCTACAGAATTTACTCAACCTCGCGATCACATTTTGTTGTTTGAGTGCAACGGTTATCCACCAGTGTGAGCATTACGATTTCAGTGTTAGCCACTAAAATCAGCTCTAAACCATATGATGTTTCAAAACAAGTTTGGTATTCATAGCATCTGCAAGACAAATCCTGCAATAATAAAGGGGGAGCAGAGAGTTGTCCCTGAGGCAGGGGTGAAAAGCCCAATAAAGACAAGGTTTTAGTGAGATGAAGAAGTGACTCACCTCCTTCCATCCATCCACACTATATACTCTCTATACTACAAGGAGTCAGCTTCATAGTCTTGTTTATAGCATCCCAGATTAGATATACAACAGAAAAAAAACTAAAACTGAAGATATATCCCTCATTTCATACTTATATCAACAACATTATATAATACTATGCATTGTACTCTGTTTTGGTAGTTAATATACAAGAAAGTAATACATATTCCCATTTTGCAGTAAAATGAAGTTATGCAGAATCATTTTCAAACAGTGGTCCGGTAGTCAAACTGTGACTTCGAACTGAATATTTTAAAAGTTAGAAAAGGTACAAATGTATTCCTGTAATGTTGTGATTTGTTTTTACAGCTGTGAGTAGCTACTGTTTCAATTGCAGTGTCAGTTCTAAATTGTTTCAAATGAAAAGTCATATTACTCATGTCCTGCTTTCAAGTCTGAACTGGAATCCAACTTTTTTGTCTGTTTTACCTCCCACTCCACATCCTCAAAACAAGGCAAAAGCATCAATACAAAATCTTACAATGTATCATCATCTCAGGTTAAGAGATGATCAATTCCACAATAAACATTTATTAAAATATGCTCCATCAGCATATAATATTACCCGAATACGTAACGAAATCATACAATTAAAAAACAAACAAACTATCATTCCACAATTAATAATGTCATACTAGTGATTAACATATGTAGTTTCTTTAGCTTTTGTGTTTTTGGTCATTTCATTACTTCACAGATACAGCAGTTAAACTAGCAGCCACAAAGCTTGTAGCAGCTGAAGCAAATGCCACGGCCATAGACGTCCTGGAGCGCCTCGGGGATTTGAACCTGCAACTCCAAGGCATCCAGAGGAACTACAGCGAGCTGGAGGACACTGTCAATGCAGCCAATCAGATGATCCAAGACCCAGAGAAAAACAGTAAGTGCTTTCCTATTACCTATTTATATAGTAGTAAAACAGATGAGTTGGAGAAGAGGCATAAAAATGGTTTTGGATCGGTGTAGTTAAAGGTTTTTTTTTTTCAATGTTACTCCCTTTTGATGGAAGTTGTGTATTAAGGAATAGAAAAAGCTATAAGAATTGTTACTGCACTCTAAATATGTTTTAATACACAACATTTTTTGGCTAACAAACTACTTTTGTTTAACAAAACTGTTTCCTATTTTGTGCCTTTCCTTTACTTACTTGAATTATAATCTAGCTCCTATGTGTGCATTTCCTTAAGCAAATTATCAACAATCCCATGAAACCCATTACCTATTGAAATATAGAAACTAAGGCTGTCTTACCTTAATGATTTTCCTTTTTGTAAATACTAAGTAATTGTCTGAATCACATAAATTGGTAAATTATGACCACATTAACCAAGATCTGATATTTTTCTCTTTGTCTCCCATTTTTCAATCCCCACAGCTATAAGTATGTATATTTCACTAACCTCAATAAAAGCACTTATTATTATTCTAAGTGATGCACCAATACCATGTTGCAATTACTAAGTAATGTTGAGAGTAATGTTTGCCAATATGTACTTTTAGACATTTTTAGATTTGCTGTACTAAATAATTGAAGTATTATAAAATTATCACTTAAACTGTATCATGATACAGTATTAGTGTTAGTGTCATTTTCTTGGAGGGGCTTACAGTATAATCAGATTTCAACAACAGTATTGGAGCATCACCTATTAATTTAATCACCATCTCTAATAGCTATAATGTATACAGTAGTTGCTCCTAATAATGACTCTGCTCTGCTGGAGCATGAGCGCTCTGTGCATTGCAAAGCATGGATTAGTCTTTCTGTCTTCCTCCATTTTCAAGCCTGTATGATATTTATATATATATATAAAATCATGTAGAAAAGCTTCTCTTTGAATGCAGAGCAACACTAATTTGTTTGGCTCTTACTGGCTTTCCTATCCTTCTCGCTTTTCCTCTATATTTCTCCTCCTTCCTTGAGTAATATCAGTGATTTCCTCAGCTGCCATAATTTCTCATCCTCTCCTCGCTCTTTATGCGCCGGCTCTCCACGCTCTCTGGGCTATAATATATAGGGTCGACGATAACAACTACTGTACTGGTTCTGTATCACTGCTGTACTTTATCTCTCTCCTCAGTCCATGCTGCAGGAGCCAAAGTAAAAGATTTAGAGGATGAAGCTGATAGGCTGTGCAAAAAGCTGGAGCCAATCAAAAAGCTGCAGGATAATTTGAAGCGAAACATCTCACAAATCAAGGAACTGATCAACCAAGCCAGGAAACAAGCTAACTCAGTGAGTTAACAAATCAACATGTACAACTGTCCTTCAGAGCATTTTTCAAGTAGAGTTTAAGTGTGTGCCCTGAAACAGTAGTTTTTGCAGTCATTTACCATGGTTTAATAATCAAATACCTGTGAATTTATTTGTATAACATTAGAATGTATTTAGTATTGTTGTCTAGTGGTGTAGTGGTTGAACTTTTAATTTAGTGTGAAGCCTCTCTGGTGTAATTGTCTTTGTTATAAAAAACAAAACAAAGGTAAGCTACAGTAATTGGTCTGATTATAATATCAACATGATGTACTTTTTGGTTGGTTCATTTTGTTAAATTTAAGGTGATGCAAGACAACTACTCACTTAAAATTAAAGATAAAAACAACAAATGTATTTCTATGAAAAAAAAGCATTTTTCCAGCTTTGAATTTTGAATTAAATATTTAACATTTATGTCAATCTCCACCTAAAATGTGAGTGAAATCTATTATACAAATAAAATACAAATACAACATAAATTATTTTAAAATTTCAGTGGTTGTATTATCCTCTACAAAAAAAGTCAGTTATTTTACTGGGTTTAACGACATAAGATACAAGTGCATACATGAATATGTGGTGCAAGATACTGTATGCATGATCGAACTGTCATCATTTGTCTTTGTCCTTCTTTTTAGATCAAAGTATCAGTGTCTTCAGGGTCAGGTGGGGAGTGTCTCCGTAGTTACCGCCCTGATATCAAAGACGGGGGGTACAACCACATCATCCTTCACGTCAAAACCTCCACACCTGATAACCTGCTCTTCTACCTGGGATCAGCCAAATTTGTAAGTACACCATATACTCACTGTACAGTATATAGAGCAGAAATTGGCACAAATACACACAATCAACTATAGGCCTGCCACTGTCAAAACTACATTAGTGGATATGTCCTTGGACAATATGAATGGTCAGTCCAATACTGAATGTTTAAGGCTGAGAAGAAACACTCACACACAATGAAAATACTTGGACATTATAGTTATTTGCTGGAGACTTATTTTAAACCTAACTATAACCAGAAATGCTACTGTATGGGGTTAAATTTCACCATAATCTTAATCCACAAATCAGCATTGTTCACATAAATAAACCTAAATAATGCAAAAATATCCCAAAAGAGGTAGAAGTTGGTCCCCACAGATTAAGAAGCTCCAGCCAGAACTGTTTCTGCTTGTTATTTATCATTTACACTGCAACCCAAAGGTATAATTAGATATATTTATTCTCATTCACATTTTCAACAGTGTGCATTTCCATGATAATAATGCATTGCTCCACGTTAACACTTGACTGCTCATTAAGTCTGTTTGGGCAACTAATATGTCTTTATGGCTCTAGCAAAAATATGTCATGTATATGTATATTTTGTCTATACTGTTAATGCTGTAGGAATCTGTGCACTTATTATGATTCAAAGGGAGAAATATGAATTATTATTGTGCATGACTCAAATATGAAAGTATTGAGCGCCAACATTACTTATATCAGAGTTTGTGTAATAATAAGGAAATAGTTTCCCTTAATAGCAACAGCCACACAAGAGAAGTCTATTAGAATTATGATTGTTATTAATTATAATTATGATATTGTGAAGGAGTAGGTCTTTTAAGGTTATGTGACTGAGATGCAAACACAAGAACACACATTTATTATTAATACTGCAGCTACAACTACTAAACACTACAATTACAAACAAGACACGGGGGGGGGGGGGGGGGGGGTGAGAGGGGGGCGGGTGAATGATTGAAATAAATGATGCGGAGTTATCTATTGTGTAGTTGTTATGAGAGACCTGATAGACTGATGAGATGACTGCTACCTGAGAAGCAGCAAGTCAAATTAACGGTACAGTAGCTTATTTCTGAATTGCCAATTAAAGTTACCAATTATGAAAGCGCCAGCCTTGAAGCAAGTTAATGGGGATTTTGTAGAAATACTTGCTTGCTCCCTGGGGTGGCTTCCCGCAGTGAGTGGAACTGGATATGCTGGGTCAAGGAGCTGGAGTCTCGAATTCGAAATGATGAATAACTTAGTTGGTCCGGGTTTGGCAAAAGTTCCCATCGGAGGAGAGCGTCTGGTTTAGTCTCTTCCAGTCGTTCTTGTTTATTCATGACTCACATTTTCCAGCTAGCCTTTTCCGACTAGCTCGGTTACAACTAATATTTTCTTGACTTCCAACTACAGGCTTTCACTTCCACATGCTCTTTCATTCAACCTCAGACAGGCACCATTCAACCGGTGAAAAGCATGGTTTCGAATAGCCTTTTCAGACCCGAATTTTCACAACTCTCATCGATTCAACCAGCCAAAAAGGAAAGAAAAGAAAAGCATGGTTTCTCAGATAAGAGACTATTATAAAGCTTTAGTCTGCCCACCCAGAAGATACTCCTTGCCAATCAATGGGATTGCAGAGTTCTGAGACAGGGGCAAAATCAGTCCCCTGCTGTCTGAGGGCAGGCGGGTTTAACTCCTGAATGCTGTATAATTTATAAACATGCATTATGGATAGTAGATTTAGTGTTTTCAGCAAATAAAACAAGCAGAATGATACTAAACATTGTGTTAGTATTATCAAAGATGATGGACTTGTGTTAGTGATACACTTCCTGGCTTAAAGGCAGTGGAATACTTACTAAAGAAGGTACATATTGCGACACACACTACTAATTAATTGTCCATAGAGTTTTAGCCTGACTGAAAATGGCAGAGGTCTATGCCATTTGTGGGCGTGTGTGTGTGTGTGTGTGTAACTGAGGTATGCCATGTTGTGCAGCAAGTCTTGGTTCTCCATGTTGTTGTCGGTGATCACTTGCAAGCTGTCTGCTGCTTTGATGCTATTTTACCCAGTGATCTTCAGTTCTTTGGTTTGTTATTTGAGTCCCAAAATCAGAATTCATAGATTAAAGTCGCCCCTAGCCAGTCTCTGTGGGTGACTGGTTCTTAGATGTGAGTTATGATAGCCAGCGGTAGGAGATATTTATCCAAGATGTGCCATCAGCTCACACTGCGATGTGAATTGGTCTTTCCATGTTGCTAGCACTTGGAGAACGGTCAAAGGTTGCAGGGTCGGTGGTCTGGTTTAGTGGCCATGCAGGAGGCGAGGGCTTTTTTCTTATTGCTATCATTGCTGTTTGTAGGATGTTGTGTACAGTATGGTCTGATAAATGAGAAGTTTGGAAATCTCACGGATGTCTTGTTGACCAGCATTCCTAGGGGGAAGAAAGAGCTGCTCCTGTTGTTTGAGGGTGTGTACAATCTGCATTAGTAACATGAACAACTCTGGTATTATTGCAGACAAAATAAAAAATACAGTTGACAGTTAAATATTTTAGGTGTTTTATATTAAAGCATTTATCATATTTAATATATTATTGAGGTACTATACTGTAAATGGTGTAGCATTTATCATACTTAAAAATGTCTGCATTTAGACATGTAGACATATAGTACACATAAGTTTACATGCACAGAGAGAAACACACCCTTACGCTCCCCTCTCTGTCGCTTAACCACACACACATGCACTGCCTACTCCCAGAGTGATTTGTCTAATATGAGAATAATTAATACTTCTTGACACATACTCACTAATACCCCTATAAACATACCACATTGCTGTGTTAAGGTACCACTGATAATCCCAAAGTGTGTTTATGGGTGGGCAGGTATGTGTGTGTGTGTGTGTGTGTGTGTGTGTGTGTGTCGTAACAAGCAGCAGCAATTAGCAACAAGTTTATGTTGCTATCTGCTTTAGCCTGATTTCCCCTGAGAAATCACTGCTTTGCTTCATCTGACTGGAAAGACTTGAGCGTGCATGCATGTGCATGCTCACTTATATTCTCTAATAGTGAAGAATTCCACATGAATAGTAATGCTTGATGTGTGTGTGTGTGTGTATTTGTGTGTGTGCGCACCTCAACATTTCACTAATAGTGTGTAATGCTAGTTGAATAATAACGATGCTGCCCTGTGATCTACGCTAATGAATAATCACCATTACCCTGGAGAGACTAGAAAGATAAGTGTGTGTACTTATGTGTGTGTATGTGTGTCTGTGTCATTTGTGTCTTCAAATGTGACTCCCTTATAATCTCTAATTGTGCTTAATACTATATGAATAATAATGATGTGTGTGTGAGTGTGTACTTCTGAGACGGAATCCAGATGAGAGCATATGCTCGAAAATTCTCTTATTAATTTTTTGGCTCATACATAAGACTATTAATCAAAATACAGCAAGATACTGTGAAAATCCCCTTATGGAGACAGATGGTGAGAACCTGAGACTTTGTACCCTCAGAACAGACCAGAGCTGAGAGTCTGAAATTGCTCCCCTCTTCACTCATTCACCATTTCTTCTGTCATATCATCATTTTTTTTTTTACAGTACAACTATAGTGTTGATATTAAAATAAAGCTTAAAATGAACATTTTATCATTTATACCTGGTGACCAGAGGTGTCTCTGATGTCTGGTGATGTCTGATCTGGTTGAGATTTGTGTGGTCATCAGTGCATGTCTTCCCTGAATTAAAACCTTAATTGAAACTTTTTTATATGGGATCTTATTACAGTGTAGGCAAATTTCAATGCAAGTTTAATAAGATGTCTAAATGAATGCAAACAGCACAGATAGATAAATTGCTCAGGATACAGTAAAACAGTCCCCAAATGAAACAGATCAATCTTCTGTCTCATTGTTTTGCCATCTCACTCAGGTATTCCTCTCTCCTTTCAGGTGCATTCAGTTGACATGTTGACCTCCCAAAAGCAACATTGTGCATTATATCAAATTCCAAAAATGGAATATTCAGGATTTTGTCTTCTTTGTGTCTCAGCTTGATTTCTTGGCCTTGGAGATGCGCAAGGGGAAGGTGAATTTCCTTTGGGATGTGGGTTCAGGCATAGGGAAGGTTGAATACCCACATCACATCATCTCTGATGGGAACTGGCACAGAATAGAGGCGACACGGTAAGAAATGTGCATGTACATACATACATTCATCATGCATCAAAAGACACTGATGTTGGCTACAATATGCAGAATAGTCTGCTTAGAAAAACATGAATGTTGAGAAGCATTATCAGGATACACACACAAACTCACTATGTCATACATTTATACTATATTCATTGGATTAGCACCTGTAGAGAGTAGCATCACGAAAGAGATCCGAAGCAGAGTAAACATCTAGATACACAGATATACACTAACTCCATCTATAATAGACATCAACAACTTAATAAGATGCAGACATACAGGTTTTATAAGTATTCCTATTATTATTATCATCATTACTATTATTTCTATGAAAAAAGGCGAGCAGAAAATGTGTGTTCATCAAAAAAAAAATCAATCAATCAATCAAATGAATGAAATCAAAGTCAAAAATAAACTCGGAGTATATGTATATATTGGGCTAGTGAAGAAGGGAGAAAAACTAAGATACACATTTTGGACTGTCCACACATTAAGAACGAGTGTACATTTTAAGTTTAAAAAAATCTAATTTCAGTGGAGCTATACTTGCTATGTAGCAGAATGGGGCAGTGTTCAGTCTGCCACTGTATGGATGTGGAGTACTGCTGGTCGTTGCACTCACTGTAACCTAATCTAACCAACAACAACCAGTGAGAATAGTAAAAATAAGGAAACCTAACAACCACAAGACATCATTTCAATCATGCTGCTGAGTAAAAGATTGTTTTTTCACCTGGGAAATCAAGAGTTTGCAGCTTTGACAGCCTGTGGCACATCATTACACAGATACAGTGTAATCTTACAGGTCCAGTTTTTCTCTTTGAAAACTGAGGTGGTGCTGTATATAGATCATCCAACGCAAGACCCATTCACACCAAGCAGGCGTCCCACCTGCACCATGTCTTTCCATTCGAGAGATTTCCCAAAGGTGTTTTCCAGGAGAATCACACAGACTATCAGTCTTTGAAATGTTCCCCCACATGATACAGGCATGCAGTTCCTGTTTTGAGAATGAACTCAAAGTGTGAGATTAATTGCATTGTAAAGCTTAGTGGTCCCACTGCTACAAACTGGTTCCACAATGCCTTTTCTATCATTCATCTTTTGCAGCAAGAGTTCATAAAAGCTGATTTCAAGTGACTCCAGTATGTTCAGTCATAAATGTCTTTCAGAAAATACAGATTGGCAAAAAAATAAATAAACTTCCTCCCCTTGCTCTTTGTCTTTCCTCGCTTTCCAGTATTGGGTTGAATGGAACCATATCAGTATATCCTCTGGAAGGCTCTATGGCTGGTATGATGCCGATCCCGGCCAGTGCCAACTCGCCCGCAAACTACACCAAACTGGACGTGAACAATACCGCCTACCTGTTTGTGGGAGGAATATTCAACAATGTCAAGGTATCTGTCTGTCTCTCCGGTTCTGCATAACATGAAAAATCTGTCTGTCTCTCTTTTTTTTCTCCCCATCATTATTTTTCTCTCTCCGTCTTTTAGAAAGCAGATGCTGTACTAACGAAAACATTCACAGGCTGCATAGGGGAGACTTTCTTGGATCACAAACCTATCGGACTGTGGAACTACAGAGAGAGAGAGGGAGACTGTAAAGGATGTGTTGAGAGGTATACAAACACACAGTTAAAGTTTTATATTTTTCATAAAATGTAAAAATGTTTCTCCTTGTCGCCTATTATGCAACATCTCTGTAGTCAATCAGTTTTTTCTTGTGGCTGTCTTTTGATATTCAAAAGGTTACTACTTCATCTTTACATTCTGTTCTTTGTGACATTTCAAACTCACCTGTCAGTCAAATAGAAAACAGAGGCGTATTAAAAGTGGGAGATCTTGCATGTGTTTGTTAGTCCCCAGCGTTCAGATGTTGAGGGGACTGTCCAGATGGACGGGGAAGGCTACGCTGCAGTGGTGCAACCCCTGAGGTGGAAATCCGACAGTTCCAAAATTACCTTCAAATTCAGAACTTTCTCCACTGAAGCTCTGCTCATGTATCTGGCCACTAAAGATATGGTATGTATGTCAAATGTGAACCCAAATAACCCAAATGTAAAGACCTTGTTCGACAATCAGGGAAAACTATGGTTTTGTTGTTTTAGTTTTTTTGACGGATTTAAAATTAGTAAACAATATGAACTATTTTAAGATTACCACTGAAAAAACTTTTTTAAATTACTACTAATTCAGCTTTTTAGATAATCAAACTTTTTCAGCCTCTGGTATAAACCCATGTACCCATTCTTTTGAAATAGGTACACATGATTTAACTTGTTGCTATAAATTACAGTTGTTAGGTTTTAAATGTCAGTGCCTCACAGCACCTTCTTCCTGGCTGTTGGTCTCTGTAGAAGGACTTTTTGTCCCTGGAGCTGTCAGAGGGCAAGGTGAAGGTGAACTTTGACCTCGGGTCAGGGGTCGGCAGTGCCATATCAGCTAACCGGCACAATGACGGACGCTGGAAATCCCTCACCATGTCACGAGACAAGAAACAAGGTACAGAACAACAACAGACAAATGAATAAATGCAGCAGTGATGTTAGAGGGGAGAAAATCACTCCAGATCAGCAAATGAGCAAAACTAGCTCATTAAATTAGACTCTACAACGGAATCCAAACTTCATTAGACATTTAACAAGACCTGACTAGACTATTCTAGAATAAACTGCAAAACCATAAAATTCTTTCTGCCTGCTGTTATCAACGTCTCTGTAACTTTTTATAAAGCCACGGTGACTGTCGTGGACATTGACAGTAGTGCTGAGGACAAGCTAGTGGCCACATCACCGGGTACGTCTACTGGTCTGAACCTCGAGAAAAACCAGACAATCTATTTCGGAGGGCTTCCTACCATTGGAAACTACAGGTACACACACACTACTGTGTTCATTTAAGATGCTCACATACATGTACTGGATTAATTGCAAAAAAGGCTATAATATGTGCTGTATATTTGATTTTAAAGTTAATATATAATGACATTAAAGAAACACTTTTTTTCAAATGTAATTGCTGATCAAGTAAAATGAGGCTCTTCACCAATTGTAAAGGCTGATTTATGCTTTGTTGTCCTTTCGAAGTTCTGCGTCGAGGGAACGTGTTGCTAGGGGGTGTGACTGTGTGTGTGTGTGTGTGTGTGTGTGTGTGTGTGTGTGTGTGTGTGTGTGTGTGTGTGTGTGTGTGTGTGTGTGTGTGTGGTTTCAGAGGAGTCCCTATCTGTGTCCTTGTTTATCTTCCGGTCACAGTAGCATGTAGCATTGCGCTATGTGCGCTAATAACAGAAAACACATACCTTTTGTTCATTATTAAAAATTAACAATTAAAATTATTAATAAAGCAACTGCTAGAGGAACTGACGCTTTGACCGGACCAATCACAGCCCTTGCGGTCCACGCAGGATTTTTTGGAGGTGCACGTCAGGCTACGGCGTAGGGGTTTGCGTCGACGCAGAGGGCTACACGTAGCTACGCCGTCGGTCCGACACAGAAGCATAAATCAGCCTTAATTTTCACACCTTTTACTTAAGGATGTCAGTAGGTTAAATGATTGACGAACTGTGAAAAAACCAACAACAATGATGGAAATGAGTCCAGACTGTATCATTTTCTCTACCTGACAAAGTCTCATATGTTGCATTTCAAAATATATGAGTGCTGTCAATAAACCTAAACCTATAATAGAGGTTGAGTTTAGTCATTACCAACTGGGGTACCCACAGACCCCAGAGGTATTATTTTTGTCATATCTCATGGGTGCTTTATTCTATCATTAAAATATTGTATTATTTTGTCAATTAATTTGTTAATAATGACTTCCTATCACTGTTTTCTATGTTTGCCATGGATTCTAATTTAAAGTATTACATAGCTACTATTAGGTGGGGTAGAGACACTCTGTCAGTCATTTTGAAGGAGACAGACACAGATGCAGTAGACTTAGATTTCTTCATGTGCTGTTGATGACCCTACATTTTAGTTTTACACAATATACAAATTAACTGTTACTTTCATAAAATAATAATAGTGTTTTTTTCAGTTGCCATTAAAGGTTTAATAATTCCATAACTAATAATGTTTTTAAAAGAAATAAGTTTTGAAGTAAATGCTGTTTCTTACAGTAGTTTACTCTTCAGGGGTTAACCACAGGGTTAAGGTTAGTAATATGTTGGTAGGATGAGGGTTAAAGATGTTTGTAAAATGTCCTAATGCTTTAATGTCATGTTTTGTCTTAACAGCATGAAAGCCAGGTAAATAAATAAATACATATACAAATGCCATTATCATATGTTGTAAATGTAACTGTACACTACCCTCTGCATGAGGCTATCCACACTAATGCTGGAACACTCTATAGTCCACAGTGAATGAATGTTTATATCTTGGCTGGCCTCTGAAGGCTCTTGCTCTTCAACACAGCAGCTGGAAATCACTCTTCCTATCCTTCAGCAAACTGAATGTGGCGTTTGTCTGTTCAGCAACATTTAGGTGGATTTTCCAGGCATTTGTGATTGCCATTATCACATTCAAATTGTATTATTGTGTCTCCACCAAATTGTAGCACTGAAAATAAAGTTTTTTGCAGAGCTACAAATACAAAGGCCTATTTAACTGAAAGCAGTTACAAAAGGTGCTAAAAACATGCTCAGTGTGGGCAGGACAAACGCCACATTCAGATTATTCTTGTTGATGTTCCGATGTCGCTCTGCTTCTGGATATATAATGCAACAGCTTCACTGCTGCAGTAAATTAGCATTTTTTATATTATGTCACACTGCTGAGAGACAGGAAAGTCTGCAGAGTTTGTAATTTCTTCAGTTTTATATTCTCTCTGCTAAAATTCTCATAATGTCTTCATAGGCCAGAGATCACTCTGAAGCGTTATGCGGGCTGTCTTCGGGAGATTGAAGTGTCCAGAACTCCGTTTAATCTCCTCAGTAGTTCTTCAGATTATAATGGAGTCACTAAAGGATGTAACCTAGAGGTAAGAGTGTGCACTTAGCTGTATGTTTATAGCTGTGCAGTACATTTATATACATGAATTTACTGTAGTGTAGATACACTATATAATCCATTTGATCACAAATTGATATTACATTGGAGCTAGAAGAGCATGTAACAAATATGTAAAACAGACCATCTAGTCTAGTATTTGTATTGTATAGATATTTTGAAACCTCCCTTTTTAATAGCTTTATAGATTATCTTAAGCTATACCAGTTACATTTTTGGTATCGTTATGTGTCTGTGTGTATGTGTCATTGTGTGATTGAATAAAATATGTGTGAATATGTATATGAAAAATGAATATCTAACATATAGGTATGTATAGCTATGTATAAAGCTCCTGATGTGTTTAACCTGAGCAATTTCTTCCTCTTGTTTGCCCATTGCTTCACCTGGCCTCTGTAATTTACATTTTTCTTTCGCTCCCTGATTTTTTAATAAATGTGTCTGTTATCGAAATAAAACTAACTTTGAAACATGAAATATAAAAGATGCAAAAAGTGTGAGAGATCAAGGTCAGAAATGCAATGACCGGTTCAAACTGACTTCATTTTCCATGTACACTAAAAAGAGTGTTTACATATTAATCAGTTTTCCTCAAAGTTACACAGTCATTCATACAAGCATGATGGCATGTGTATAAAGAGAGTATAAAGTATTAGAAAAGCCCAGGGTTGAGTGTGTGCAGAGTGAAGGTCTTTCTATTCCTCTGTTTTCTTTTCTCCAACCACTCTGCTGTGCAACAAAGATGAAAGTTACTGTGTGTGTGTGTGTGTGTGTGTGTGTGTGTGTGTGTGTGTGTGTGTGTGTGTGTGTGTGTGTGTGTGTGTGTGTGTGTGTGTGTGTGTGTGTGTATTTTTACTTTTCAGATAATTTTTTATTCTTCCATTTGAAGGCTAAAGACTAAAATGATGTATTGATTAATTTATGTTAAAGTCCACTTAAACTACAACTTTTTCATCTTTGTCTCATAGAAACTGTACACAGTCAGTTTCTCTAAGCCAGGATATATGGAGCTGAGTGGCCTATCGCTGGGGATAAAAACTGATATCAGCCTATCATTCAGCACTCTGGCGGACACAGGGACCATACTGTTGGCAGTAGGAGGGGTTCCACCAATCAGCCAGCAGGTTTGGTGTCATCTGTTTTGTTTATTTAAGCTGTGACTCACTTCTTTGCTTTATACTCTACTAGTCGAGTAGTAGTAGTAGATGTTGTGTATGGGTTTATTTTACTGGTCCATAATTTCCAATAACTATGTAATTTGGTACTAAATATAGGAATAAAGAACTGTTCCATTTAAAACTAAATATATATTCAATCATTGTAAATATAGTATGAAAACTTTTCTTCATACTGTATATATTGAATTATATGCTGACCTGTAGAAAAATGTCATGTTTGCAGTGCACTAAATAGACTTTCTATGTTACACTATTAACACTAGTTAAATGAACTCAATTAATTTTGAGCAAAGCAATTAAATACTATAATTAGTACTACATTACATACTGATCCTGTTGTTATTTCACAGAACCTGTCTGGATATTAATAGAAAATTATTGGAAAACTACAGACCTAACATAAAATGTTAAATCAAGTATACTCAGAAAAGTTAATACGTATGTTACATTAACAGCAGACCTCTGGCAAAACACGGCTTTATACAGTGTGATTCTGCAGGCTATTTGTCCTATATAGTACTAAGTTGTGTACATATTTAAAGGAAAATTTCCAAGAAATGATTCACTTACGAGCAGTTATACAATTAAGCCCATTTATTCTGTTTTTTCTTAAAACCTTTCCATCACAGACCCGGAAGAAGAGGAAACGCAGACAGTCAGGAGAGGTGGGTTCAACACACACACACACACACACATTCATGTACACCCAAATTTGACACCCCTTTCCCTAAGTGAATGACGTTTTTATAAGTGTATATTAATGAGATTTGCATTTTTTGGCAACTAGACTAATTGGATTGTTTTCATCCAAAATGCACACACACACACACACGCGCACACACACACACACACACACACACACACACACCCTAGCAACACGTTCCCTCGACGCAGAACTTCGAAAGCCCATTCACACCCATTCAAAGATGCACAAACACACATACACAGATACACACACCCATATAGCGTCTGTTGATCTATCCATATGTGTAGTAGCTGTCTTAGCTTTTAGCTGACCATGCAAACACACACACATACAAGCAAGCACACAGGCACCCTTTCAAAGTGAATGAAGTTTCCATGAGTGCATATTAATGAGATTTGAGTTTGTTGGCAACTATGCTGATTAGATTGTCTTACAGCTAAACACACACACGTACGTACACACATATACACTTGAAGTCTCTGTCCTTTGAGTACTGATACTGTCCTCTTTCATCCTAATCACTGATAAATATTATATATATATTTATTATCTCTACAGGAAACAGTGTATTTGTTGTGTAATTACTAGTTTGCAGATGCATTCATATTTGCAGGTGGTGTGTATGTTTGTGTGCATGTATTGTTATCTGTATCTATATTTGTGTATGTGTGTTTTAGCATAATGTGTATCAATGTGTGTGTGTGTGTGTGTGTGTGTGTGCCTCATTCAATGTGAGGATGCTGCTCACATGAATGCAAAATTAAATGTGTATCCATGTTTATCGGTGAGTGTATGCATGTGTGAGACAGAGGACAGAGGGTTACCTCTGGCTTATCCATCATTACTGGTTGTTGGAGGCATAAATCTATTTTTACTAACTATGCTGGCAGGCTCTGTGTGTGTGTGTGTGTGTGTGTGTGTGTGTGTGTGTGTGTGTGTGTGTGTGTGTGTGTGTGTGTGTGTGTGTGTGTGTGTGTGTGTGTGTGTGTGTGTGTGTGTGTGTGTGTGTGTGTGTGTGTGTGTGTGTGTGTAGTAAGGTTAAGCGAGGTTAAAAACACCATCAACTCAACTTGGCCCTGACTAATGGATGTTTTAGAGAGGGACAGAGAGACGGAGGGAGAGAGAAGGGGACAGGAGACAAAGGATGGAGGGATAGAAGAGGGAGATTTAGAGGTGAAAGGAAGGATAGAGGGGGAACAGCGGAGCTGAAAAGAGAAATAATACAAGGGCAGAGGAGAACAGAGGAGAGAGGAGAAAAATGTAAAGATGGGGATATTAGAGAGGAGAGCAAAGAGAAGAGAAAAAGAAAGAGGAAGATCCTTTGAGCAAACCAAGAGTAGGTAAGGAAAGTAACAAAATATTAGAGAGGGCAAACAGTAAGTCTGTTATAAAAAGGAGACTGAGATATGAAGCCAAAAAGATAGAGTGAGGACTGAGGATGGGGGAAAAAATGTGTGATTTGTCTAAACTACAGTGATAGATATTCATGAAAGAAGTGTTTCTTGTCATGAAAAGATGATCTGCAGAAGAGGAGCTCACACCTTACTGTACCTTGTAAAAATAGAGATTCTTATCATATATAATCAAATGGGATCTGGATTGTTTTTTCAATTGATCAATAAAGTTTTGTCTAAAAAAAATTGTTAAAAGCGTTGCAAAGTAGAAATGAATCATCATCACCTTTCCCCATGTTTACAACCACCCTCAAAAGCATAGTGGTAAACATGAAAATGTAGTTCTTATGGCGTAATGAAGAACCCAAAAGCCAGAATGTCATATTATTATAGATTTCAAAAGCAGGAAGATTTGAAGATTTAAAATATCAAAGTTGCATGGAAGTGTTGCCAGCGTGTTTTTGTCTTTACTTTTTTTTTTTTTTGGTCTGTTTTTGGTGAATGTGTGTAAGTGTATGTGTAGGTTTTTGTAAGCCTGTTGCTTTGCATGCACAGTCTTCTGTGTATTTGTTTTCATGGCTGTCTGTTTACATGCGTCTAGACTTGTATGTGTGTGTCTGTGTGTATCTTTGCTTCAGTGTATAATGAGTTCATCTGTGGTAGTCTGCCTTTGTCTGAATGTGTGACATGTGTCTTCGTTTGTGCACCTGTGTGTGTGTGTGTGTGTGTGTGTGTGCGTGCATTCCTTTATATCTACCTCTGTGTGTGTGTGAGTGAGTGTGTGAAAGACGCTGCAGCGAGAGGCATGTTGTAGCTACATCTCAGTTCAATTTGTCCCCGACCTCAAATTGAAATTCCATTTTCAGGTGGTAAATTGTCTCCCACTTCGCCCTCTGGCACACAGTGAATTAAAATTCAAATTAGCCTGACCCTGCACCACTGCTCTCTAGCACCTCTCTGTCTGTCTCCCTTTTTCTCTCTCTCCCCATCTCTATCTCTCTCGCTGTTTTGCTCTCTGCCCTCTCATCTCTTCCCCCTATTATCCTCTCCTCTCTTTTCCTCTCATCTCTTGTTATCCTTTCCTCCCTGCTCTCCTCTCCTCTCCTACCTCCCTTATTTCCTCCCAATTTCTCTTTATATACCTCCATATATGCCCCATACTCTTCTCCCCTTTCCCCTTTGCCTTTTCTCTACTCTTTAATCCCCAGTCTCCTCTCCTTCATGTATGTCTTTTCACTTTTCATCTGTTGGGTTTTCTCCCCATGTCCTTCCTTTCCCCTCCTCTCCTGATCCTGACAAACATGTAACAAATAGCGGCATGCATGAGATGGATAAGTTTAATCTAAATTGACGACTACCAAGGGCAACTCAACATTCATTTGCGACTTCTGTAAGCTTGTGTTATCGTATAGTTGTCTGTAACTCACTGTTATTGCGGTCTACTTTAACCAGGACACATTGGGGAAAAATATTTACTACACCACGTTCATATTTTTAGGTTAATATGTTAGTATCCTAACATTAAGTAATTAGCTCTAAACACAACGTACAGCTGAGACTGATGAGAACTTCATCAGTTTTTTTTAGATATTTGGTCATAAACCAAAGTATTGGACAAATAAAAATGCTGACAAGATGATGGTGCTGGATTAAAGGTTAAGGCGTTATCAATTGCAATTCATCCTGAGGGTAACATAAATGTCCGTGCCAAATTTTATACCAGCCCTTCACAATAAAAGAATTAGATTTACACATTTGGTTCTATCAGAAAAGTCAGGAACACCAAACGCATTAAGAGTCATCCTCTTGGAATCATGAATGTCATAGTAGATATTGAGATAGGTGGAAACCTTGACCTTTCTGCCAAGCAACATGAGGTTATTCACATTAAAGCAGGCTGTCATATCAACATCTGCATCAAAATATTTGCTGAGAACTCTTCATTTCCTTTAAATTCTCATATCTTTCAGCTGGCCTTTTCAGTCAGTAATGCTAGATGAATTGCCTTGAAAGGTCTTGGTATAAGGGTGAAATTCAAAGCCCTTCTTTCATGCATCTAGGTGAACATTTTCTTCTCGATTTTGATCTCCTTTCCCCAGCCCTGTGCCCTGAGAGTAGTTTGGATGTACAGATTTCCACAGCTAATAAAGTTTATCTCCAACTCCTGCAGCCCTACCTCTCAGTCATGCTGCGCAAAGGCTCTCTGGAGGTTTTTGTGTATACCGGCAGCAACAATCCACGCCGTGTCATCAGACTGCCTGAGCAAGGCACCCTGAATGATGGGAGAGAGCACTTGCTGCGAATCGAAAGACTACCTGACAGGTTAGTGTGTGTGTAGTTCAGTTCAGTTTGTGTTTCCTACCTGTGCAACACTAATTTTTGTATATGCTGAAGAACTTTGACACTGCATTATCAATTTTACTCATTTGTCTCTTTGTATTTTTTTTGTACCAGATCATTTGCAGTACAGGTAGATGAGGAGGCCAAAAGACAGGCGCCACTTCCCAACAACCAGCCTTTAAACTTGCGGCGTATGTTCCTTGGTGGAATTCCTGCAGAAGTAGAGCAGATCCCATTCCATGATTCCTATTCCAACATCCCATTCCAGGGATGTATATGGAATGTTATGATCAACTCTGTGTAAGTAAAATCTAGTCAGTGTATACAATGTATTTAATAGGTCAGAGAGCTAATGTTAACTGTTTCTTGAACCTTGAACATTTGTATATATTGTTAGCAGATTGGAGCAGTGTACTTTTTTATGGCTGGATCATCCAAAACAAATTATAATAACCATGTGACCCTGGCCACTTACTTTAATGAAGACCTATTAGCAATGCGGAGAGATATTTATTTATTTTTCAAAGATCACATACGTCATATGTTATTTGATCATATCAAAAAGAATTAGAAATAAAATGATACTCTTTTTATCGGTTTCTTTTGCTTGATCTACAGAGTGATATGGTTCTGACATCACACGGATATTGGGGCAATAACACAGTCAGCTTTTGATTAGGGTTATTTATTGGTCTCTGCCATTTTAAACACTGACAAAGGCAACACTGAAAAAAAAATCTTATACAATAGACTGTAGACTTAAACTGTTCACCTTAAACATTTTATATCAAACTTGAACAGGGCAGCTTTTATGCACTATCCTAATAAACACTGCAATGTTTACTGGCAGTAGATGATTGAGGTAAATTTGACCTCATACACTGTTAGGTTAAAGCGTAGTTAATATGATTTCAGGAGGTCATGATGATGGTGATGATGATGATAAAGCCAGTGTCTCTTTCTGCCTGAACAGCAGTAATAGAGCTGTCCAAAATCATAAACATACTCATAACTCAAATTACACCCCTCTCTCATCTTTGTGTGTTTGTTTGTGTCTGTTTGTCCATCTCTCACCTCATTTCACCTCTATTATCCCACCACGCTGACGCTATCACTTCTACCTAATATACACCTGTCTACCTCCATACTGCTGGCCTGTGTGCCTTTTATGCTGGGTTATTTCCAATGATGAAACTGGATGTGTATTATATTATATGTATATTGTTGTGCTGATTTATCTCAATTTTCTTTTATTCGATTTCGTCTTCCCAGCACCTATACATGAGTTTACAATGATAATAGGAACCTTGTCAGTGCTATGTGGCCCTGACCCTGGACCCTCTTGAGGTGTATTCAGACTGAATCTGAAAGGGAATGTGACTGCATGCAAAGGCAAAGTGGGAAGATGCAAATTCAAATTCATACTAGGTGGCAGAAATTGAGGCAAAGATGCTTCTGTGAACTGAAACATTTTGCTTATCTTGAAGCTGTATGACTACACTGCATGTACCTACAGATGCAAGAGAGAGACACTGGAAGAAAACGAAACAAAGAATTAAGGTTGCTTGTGTAGTTTTGAGATGAGATCAGGAAGTCTGAGTTTTAACATGCTCACACTGCACATATAGTTGTTGTATATGTTACAGATAACGTCTTTACAGTCGGTACATCGGCTGTATGATACAATTGAAAATTACAATCACTTTAATTAGTTTTTCTTGGTCTGCTCAGTTGAAATGATTTTTGCCTCTGACTATGTAGTTAGTTCACTTTTTTCCAAGCTAAATGATTGCATTCATTTATAACATTGTGTTTTTACAGGACTAATTCTAAGAGTTTCACTTGTGTAGAGAGTTCAGTCTGTTCGTATTGTTACATGCAATCAAGTACGAAACTAGGCCTATAATACTCTATAATATTAATAAAGCAGCAGCAGAGTTATTGGATTATGACTGTTTCTGTGGTTTTTGCGGTATTAAAAATAGACCTTTAACTAGGGAGCTGCCAATGGAGCCCTAGTACTAAAGCTACTGAATTACTCAGTGGCAACAATGATTCAGTACAGTCAGTTCAGAGGAAGATTCAGTGAAGATTTGTTTGAACATGTAGTGAAGACATCTACTGAATGCAGCAAATTAGCACATCAGTCATGCTCATAAACTGAGATGAAAAGGTGAAGATTCACTTATGCACCTTAACAATTCCCTGTAATTTCAGTCAAGTTTGAATTAAAAAATGTCAATGTCGACTAAATTTTATTCATCTTAAACTCAATTACTTGTCCATCTCACAGTCTCTCAGATTTCTCCCAACCTGTTTCGTTTGAGAACGCCGAAATTGGCCAGTGCCCGAACCTCGCCCCACCGCCACCACTACCTCTTCTGCCAGAGGAAGAGAAGGAGCCCGAGAAGGAAAAACAAGAGTTGAAAACAGACAGCCCTCCATTGACTCCTGCCCCTGCCACACCACCTCCAGGGCCTCCTGTTGTAAGTGGCTCAAAGTAATGCACATGTATCACACTACTGGACATGCATACTGCAGGCATACTTTCCATCTTTAATATTACATTTTTCAACACAGGGTGTATGAGAAATAAAGGAAGTGTGTGAATTAATGAGGGATATTCATATAACACCAGAGGAATTTGTTGTTTACATTAACATAATCATCATTACTCTTGTTTAAGCAGACTATTTTAAGCTGTTGGAACATACAAACAGATGCACACGGAGGCACCGTGTATGCACACACACATAGACACACAGAAAAAAGAAGCATGTATGCAAATATGCCTACATATACAAAAGAGCACACATGTCCTACTCCTCCATATTCTTTTTTTTGTTTCTATTACTCACACACACAAACACACACCTATTTCTGTGGGATGAAATGCAGCCATGGCCTCGCTGTGTTAGCTTAGCCCTTCATCACACAGCAGTTGTACAGCCCATTAACTCTTCTTTATGGTCCCTTTAGCCTTGAGACACTAAACTCCACCTCTGGCAGCCTGTGATACAGTGCAGAGCCTGTGCGCTACGCTAGGCTAACTGTGCATGCCATTTATGCTTTATGAGCCCCAAGGAGCCAAAACACCCTCAGCCAACATTTAGCCACTATGCTAAGAGGCTGGCAGGCATTGAGTCATTCCCTTCATACCCTTAGCATTGGGATAGGGAAGATATATTTCATATATTAAATATATTATAGGTCTTACAGCAGTCATAGGTTATCAGCTACCCAGTTACCTGCTAAACTACACCTCTAAAAGGGCATTGATCATGGGGCACAGACCCAATGAGCTATGCCAGCTTAGCTATAACTCTGTGGCTTGTTGTTTTATTAGCTGTAAGTTCATCCGCTTTATGATATAGACTGCCGGCTGTAAGAAACCATAGTTCTTTGAGCCCCCATTTACATGTTCGCTGAAGATGAAGGTACGGCGCTTGCTATATTTCAGACCATCTGCTGTAATAGTCTTTATAATTCATGTTTTGCTAGTTGGGTGTTTTGTTTATGCTGATCTTGTTGGCTCAGAAATGGTTGTGACAAATCGCCGTACCTATAGATGTAAATATCTCACCAGACTTCATTGGAAAAGAGACAATATTTTTAAAAAGATTTAAGTTTTTGAAAAACATGGCCTTATAACAGTTTTTGCAGATAATGGAGAACTAAAGTCCCATCTGGGTGAGCTTCTGTTCCACTGACCTCCATTCTCAAGCAAGTTTTTGTATAATGTCTTTCTTTGATCTTTATAAAAGCTTGAAACATAATACTAAGGTAATTTTAGTGATATGCAAAACAACTTGGCTACTATGAGTACAATTTGAACTCTTTGTAATTCGACAAAACACACATTTTATTTATATTTTTTTAGCATTTAGCAGTATGATCAATATTTTAGTGTTTTATTTAATTAATGTAAGTAGCAGAACTTGGTTAAAGCGTTTCATTATCATTACCAAACTGTTTTGTTGTTGTGCATTTTTTATGATTACATGGCACAATGTTACAATGTTACACAGTATATTTTCAATTCTAGTTTGAAAGTGATGTATTGCCCCACCATGTGACAGAGCTCTGCACTCGAAGTGCTGTCCTGACTGACGACATTATGACAACTGCCTCTAATTAGCTTTTTAAATCACAGCTCTTTCTGCAGTCTCACAGAAATCAGACAATAAGAAAAACAAGAAGCAGTCCAGAGGCAGCATAGTCTAGAACTTTGGCATTTAATTGGGCCTAACAAGCAAAGAGAACCACTTTTTTTCATACCAAAAATGCATTAGAATTAGTAATTATGCTTCACTTCACTTCAGGAAATCCTTGGGTTTCTCCTCTACTTCATAACTTCTTTGACCTTTTATCATTGCCTGGCTTTAGCTGATTGTGTGCTTGTCATAAACTCTGTTCCCACTTTGGCTTTGCGGCTGCCATTAATGCCCTTCCTTCCTACTCCCTGACTACTGACCTGCAGGAGGCCACGCCCCCTGCCACACCTGCTGTCGCACCTACTGCTGCTGCTGCCCCACCCACTGTTAAGCAGGAGCCCAGCACTGATGCGGTATACACACACACACACAACACACACTTAAACACAGATACACTATGGGTTCATGAGCAATCAATCAATAAGTCTTTTCTGACTTCTTGCTTTCTTGCTCTCCTTTATGCCTTCTACAAATTAATCTAAAACATTGGAATTAAAATCTAAATTTTCACTTGGTAGCAAAAACAAGCTGTAAACACACTACTGATATTTTAGTAGCTTTTAAGTTGATGAGCAAACAGTCGCTCAATTACACATCTAGCAGATATGGATCAACATGCAAGAAGATGAAAGATGCTGACAGATGTAGTCTTCTGATCTATTTTTATCTAGAGTATCGAATATAGAAGCATTAAGGACAATGGACGTCGGATGATGCCAATCCTGACTGGAACAGATTTTCTTATTCTAAAGCAATTTTGAAATATTTTATCACATGCACAGAAGTGTCTCATATGCATCTCATATATTCCCTTAGTCGATTAATGCTTTTGTTTTGTGTTCTTGACTGCCATTAAATGTGTATTTTCACTTGTTTACACCAGCAAAGGTCAGTAAAGGTAAAGGTTTCCAACATCTACCAACACCTCATTTATAGAACTGCTGATTTTTGAGTAGCTCAGCACAATCATAGTGTTAAAGTGGAGGCCAGTGACCAGTTTCACTTGAGCAGCCGGGGGTTAAGTGGTTTGCCCAAGAGCCCTTAGCATTAGATATTGAGAGAAGAGAGGAGCATGCTTGTTTGGTCCTCTTACGGTGAGGTGTTGTAACAGGTCACTAATAGTTACTACATCATAGCTGTAGTTACCAGGCAATAGTTTTAATCTACCTCCTGAGGATATTAATGCAGTAAAGCTAGATCAATTGGGTGCACTTCATCTGTGTTTAAGTTTAGCTAGGTGCTTTACCTCAAAGAAATATCAATGACTGTATTTCCCAAAAACAAAGTTTTGGGTGTCTGTTTTGGGTACCTTTGCAGTTGTAAATCTGTTGTTGAGCTAATCAGCTTTTATGGTTTAAATTCAAAGATTATGGTTTGAAACACTATTCAATGATGTAAGGACCACTGACATACAGTATAACCGACACTTTACACTTTTTGAACGGGTCCTCTCTGGAGTAATAAAATATTTGGAGCTGTAAGTGGACTTCTGGGCTCTGCAAGGCTAGTGACAAATCTAACGACACACACACACAGCCTCGTATTCACTTATACACACACACACTTACACAAAATCCTGACTTAATGACTTCACATTCTATTGGTGTGACCTCCAACCAAAGACTAGCCACTCTGAATGGAAGACCGTCTCCCCATTGTTAGCTTAATGGAAAGAAGCAGAGGGGATGAGAGAAAGGGAGTGAAGAAGAGGAGGATGAAAGAGGCTAAAAGAGAGGGCACAGACATTGAGGAAGAGGAGGAAAAAAGGGAGAGTTTTTCTGAACAGAGTGGCGCCCGTCTTTTGTTGGCTTAATTGAAAGACGAAGGAGAGGAAGTGGAGAGAAGAATGAAAAGGGAGAGGGAAGGAAAGAGCTTCTAAGCAAGTGACGTCTCCCTTTTGTTAGATAGCGGGAGAGTGAGAAAGAGAAAAAAAGGGGAGGTTGAGGAGGAGGAGTGGATATGAGGACAGAGCACGATAAGAGGTGAGTGTCAGCAGTAACAAAGCAAGGTCACGGTGTGGGAAATGTCTTCACTTGAAAGAGAACAAGAGACGAGATAAAGACACACATACACATAGACGCTCAATCGTCTCAGATCCTCTCTCACTCGCTCTCCCTAACTTTGTCTCACATCACAGCAGAGGTAAGGCAAAGCAGCTTTGTTACTTAATAGGAGATGTATTCAAGAGAGCAAATGAGAAGGCCTTGAAAGGAGATGGTGGAAGAGATTGGAGGAAAAGGAGGAGGAGGAGATTGTAGGAAATGGAAGTAAGAGCAGGTGAGGACAGGTGGTGAGAGTGAGATGGTGAAGAAAGTGAGAACAGGGAGGGAAGAGGACACATAAGAACTGGACTGGAGAAGAAAAATGTTGTGAAAGGGGGGAAAGTAGGAGGCTTAAGGAAATGTGGGTAGTAGAGAGAACTGAAGACGAAAGAAGAAAAAGAATTGACGTTAGGAGAGAGACGTACTGTAAATTAGGAGATGTGGAGGAAGAGTGTGGAGGATGTAAAGCAAAAAATAAGGTAAAATAAACTGGAGAGAAATTAAGTGAGAAAAGTAGAGGATGGGAGGGAATGGGAAGAGGGGGAAGATACAAAAGGAAAACAGGGGAATGGAATAAGAGAAAAGGGAAGATAAGAGAATCAATAAATACCAGAGTTCTGCAGATGAGAAAAAGAAAGGTAGAGGAGTTAGGTGATGAGAAAGGGATAACACAGGAAAGTAAACAGGAAAAGGAATTACACGGTAAGCTGAGGAAAGGAACAAAAAGATGAGATAGTAGTTTGTGGGGATAAAAGCAAAAAGAGAAGAGATAAGAGTAGGATGGGGAGAAGTAAAGAAAACATAAACTAGAAAGAAATAAGAAAGAGAGGGACAAGCAGACAGGATGAGATTGGAAAAAAGAGGATAGTGAAGAGGAGCAAAGGATGGTTGAGCTGGTGGGAGCAGAGGATGAAGATATAAAAGGACACACGAGAAGACAGAAGAGAGGAGTTTTTGGGGGAACAAAGCAGAGAAGGAAGAATAGAGACATTTTGAAAGAGTAACAGGGTAGGAAAGTGAGAGTAGAAGAGGCAAAAAAATGTGAGGAAATGTGATGAAAGGAGAAATAATAATAAAGGTCTGAAGAGGAAAAGAAAGTAGCAGATGGGGGACAGGAGGGAGACATGAAACGAGAGCGGATAAGAAGAAGGAGGAGATGAGAGTGGGGAGGAGAAATGGAGAAGAGAGCTGAAAGAAAACTGCAAGAGAAAGACAGTAAAAAAAGAAAATCGAAACAGGAGTAGAAGTCATAAATAAGATAGCGTTACATATATTACAACACTGACACCTGCTGGCCTTTAGGGGGAACTGCACCCTGTAATAACACAAGGCTCGGTAATACTCCTGTAATACTCTGTAACCACTTGTTTACCCTCCTGCCAAGATGAAATCCAAATCAAATAGGAATCAGACTTCACTGTGTGATGTTTCGTACAGATAAAAAGAAAATATGTTTATGAGAGTCAAACTGTGGGTGGGTCTTGTGATTTGAAAACCGTGTCAGCCAAATCCACCTTGGCAGTAAGTGATTTGAGGTGATAGAGAACAAAGAGACACTGATGAAAGCTGACTGTAATGAAACCGATTTTAAAAGTGCATATGCTGTAACTTGTTGGCACTGTCTGAAATAGTCAGTATGCTAATCTGCAGTAGATGAAGTTTAGTAGGTGGATTCAACCCATTTTTAATTTTCTAAGGGCGAAAATCATCTAAATCTAAATTAATATGTACAATACTGTATCATAGTATATGTATTGGATAGTTTTATTTTAAATTAAAAGGTGATATAGGTGGTATATTTTTGCATTGCATGAGACACATGGATTTCATCTTCTTTGTGGACTTTAAGGTCATTTTTTAAACTCTATATTTACCTGTTCTATATAAAGAAGTGTTTGATGATCCATTGTGACCAGCCCTTAAGGTCCCTGCAGATCAGAGGCAGAAACCCTATTACAGTGACTGACGTGTGTTTCGTACAGGTGTTAAGGTTCCTGTTGACGAGAGGCAATAAGTGCAGTGCGGTGAAACTTGTCAGTGTAAGTGACATGTTATATCCAATCTCCAGGATTCATGTGCGTCAGCTGTGGCCCCGACGGCACTGGAGGAAGCCTATCAGTTTGGACTGACCAAGAACAGCCACATGAGCTTCGCCTTTGATTTCAACAAAGTCAGAGAGAGGTTTGTATTTAGAGTATATCATCATTTTACTGTCTCAAATTGATTTACTGCACTTTCAGCACAATGCTTGTATCTACAACTTATATAACACCTAGCACAGATAACAATATTACTATGAAAACATTTCGAAATATCAATACTGCAAAGGAAGTCTTCATTGTGTGTACACATGAGCTACTGTAAATGCCTGTAACACACAACACAGAAAACTGTGACCCATGTGTGTGGGTGTGTGTTAGTGTGTTCCTGTGTCTCTTTTGAAGACGTTTGCCAAGGCCTCACACTACAGAGTGCAGTTTTAAATAAATAAAGGAACTCAGAGGTGAGTGAGTGATAGTTTGGACAGCATACAATGTATAACAGGGCAAATCCAGGGAAACATCCTCTATAAATAACAGCGTGTTGAATTAGTCAACATGGTGTTGACTAGACCTACCCTCAAAACAACTTCTCTGTTCTACAAACTACAGTAAGAGTTGCAAACACATCCAAAAGTTTAGGGCTGTAAGTGACAATTATTTCCATTATCGATTAATTATTTTCTCAATTTATCAGTCTTTCAATTGTCCAAACAGTCTAAAAAGAAAAGACATTCAGTTTACTCATAGATGACACAAAAAAGCATCAAATCTTAACCTTTAAGAAGCTGGCATTTTTGCTAGACCAATAGCTGAAATGATGAATCAATCCAAATAGTTGCAAAAAACTTCAGCTTAGAACATTAATGGATGTGACTCTGCATGGTAATTATCATTGTCTTTTCTGCAAAAAGGCTTTGGTTTGTGTTCATTTTACGTATTGATCTTTATTCATGGATGAGCAAATAAGTGATCAGGAGCTTCTGGGAACGCTGTATTTGGATTAAGACCAGTAACGGTAATATCCTGGACATTATCTCTAGGCAGTACAACAGCCTGCTATCCAAATCAAAATGTACCCTTCTTTATTCTGTGTATCTGTCAGTACTCAAGAACTTGATCAAATGCCAAGATTGGTGCCTGACTCACTTAAAACTGCAATTTGTCTTCAGTGCTGTTTACTGTAATAGTCCATGCTATGCTCTACTGAATACCAATAGTTTGATGTGAACATTTGGTTAGGAAAATACACTTAAATAAGTTAATTGCAAGGTTATTCAAGTGAAAAAGACACTTTCAGGCTTCCAAATCAACAGTCACAATCTTTAATGAAGAATTAACTGCATCATTTGGCAGAACAAATACTGTTAGTTTTACACAAAATTGCTATTCATGTTGAAATACATTGAGTCCAATATTCTGATAGAAATGGCCATCCCACAGGTATATAATAGAGTGTCTTTTTAGATTTACTGTCTTTGTCAAATGCTTTATTAGTGTAATTATGCTATTGTAGTAATCAAAGATCTTTATGTATGTATGATTCAGGTTAATATTGGAGCTTGGGCTGAGAACTAAGGAAGAGTCTGGGCTTGTTCTCTATATGGCAAGAGACAACCATGCTGACTTTGTTTCCATACAGGTATCCATTTACTGCACTTTCTATCTTTTTCTCTGTTTTATTTCGTGCCTCTTGTAGCTGCACTGTTTAATTAAAGTTTAAGATAACCTAAGTTACCTCTCTATATCTTCAAGTATAGCCTTTGACTCTTTTCACAACCTGTCATTGACAAACACTCTAAAGGCGTCAAGTTGTGTTTACTTCATAAGAGCAGTGCCCTCTTATACTGCACAGTCAGTTCAGAGCACAGCAGAACTTCTGAATACTTTATCAAGAAATAGAAAAATTGGATTTTTTGGAATTGGAAACAGTCTGTAGTCTGTTACACCAAGGACATCTTCAGGAACAAAACCATAGAGGGTAATATTAACCATGTTTGTTTGTAATCCCCTCTCCATCCCTTCATGACTCTCTCCCTTCCTGCAGATCAAGCACGGACAGGTTTGTCTGGGTTATGATCTTGGTCATGGAAACATATCTGCCTGTGTACCCTACTCCATCAATGATGGGGAATGGCACCAGGTAGGATGGCTCTTCAGTTATTCATTTATTGTTGTCCTCGTATGAGAGATTCTCCATTTGTTCATTCATGCATTAAACTATGAAAACTCAATTAATTTTAGATTTAGTAATTGTCAAAATATATATTCTGTACTTCCCTTGAAAATGAACACTTTCAGAAAAACACCCTTTAATAAGTCCTGTGTCTTCTGACCTGCAGTATTTTGTACCTTTTGTGTTTATTAGCAGGTTTATAGTAGTTATTATTTACTGATATTTTTAGAAGTTTAATGGTAATTATTTTTAATGAGTTAGTTATAGAAAGTTTTGTCAGTGGTGCCTTTCTTTCTACACCTTTAACATCAGGTCTTGAAGACTCATTACAAGAAATACTTAGATTCTAGTAGTAGCCTATTTGTCATATTGTTAATTAGTCTTAAATCATAATTTTTGAAGGAAACACTTGGTCTGTGTTCTGTGTCAATATTGTGTCCATTTCTTTGTGATCATGTTTATTCTCTATCCTGTCAGATCCGTGTGACTCTTTCCAAGCAGAGAGGTACACTCGTGATTGATGAAAACTTTAAAAAAAAAAGTAAAACAGTGACCAGTCCCAAGACGGTAAAAGCAATTTTTTTATTTTTGTGCTCTTAACTGTGTTTAGCCCCTTTGTCCTTATGAAATTTTATTTTTAACTTCAGTGTCCAGGTGCTACAGCTCTGACAGACAGCATGACACAATTACAAAAAGACTCATAAACAAAATACAAGGACAAATGACCAAATTAGAAACCTCCCAGGCTATAGTCATATGTTTTTATGTTGTATCAATACATTGTCTTCTCTTCTTACCAGGCTGATAAGTTAGACGTGGTGGGAATGCTGCATGTTGGTGGATTGCCCAAAAACTATACCACCAAGAGGATAGGACCGGTAAACAAAAAAAACACACAATACAATACATATTTTAAAGTCTTTAAACTGTTTCAACCCAGGATGCTACAGTGGTTTAGCTCAGCTGTTACAATCCACATATCCTTAATGTGTCCCATTTCTCAGAATCTGTGACATTAGTTTTACAGTTACTTGTACACACTGTCCTCACTCATATGGTTTAAAGTAATATCATTTTAACAAAGTCTTATTCTCTGTTCCTAGATTCTCTACAGTATCAATGGATGCATTCGTAACTTGAAGATGGGGGGAGCGCCTGTCGGCAATAAGGCAGCTGCTACAGGTAATGGATTTTTATTGTACCTTTATTGCATATGTTACATTTTTAAACACATGTAACTATCAATAATTGGATCACAACTGTCATTTGTTATTTTTACCACCTTCCTCTTCACTTAGGTCATTCTGAGGGTGTCCTTGAGGATTTTAAGCTAAACATGGCTACACCAAACTCCAGTCTCATGGTGGGAAGATGCTTTGTCGCTACTGAGACAGGAACGTACTTTGACGGCACTGGCTACCTGAAAGCAGGTGAGATGAGATACTGTAATGTGACCTATTCACAATTTCAACCAGGACTTTAGGGTTTATCTTGTTGGAAGAAATTAGATTAGAGAAATAGGACGTTTCTTGTAGCCCTGACATAGTTTTAACATCTAAACTCCACATACTGCACATGAAACATGCAAGCAGAGACATCAAAGTAGATATGGATCAACAATGAAGAAATGGCTGGAAACATCCAACCTCTGCCATTTAGAGTTTTAGTAAAACATTTAAAATGTTATCAAACTAACTGGAAAAAGTGACCAAGCCTGAACATTTACAATTGTAGGATAATTGTGCCTTATAAGGAAAAAAATACCAATTTTACATTTAGAACATGATGTGTGTTGACAGTGAAGCTGTAGTGACACGGCAATAGGAGTATGGCTGACGACTACTGCTGTGGATTATCTATCAAATCAAAAAAATAAGTAGTGCCAACATGTCATCTGGTTAGCCACAAATGAATCACTTTAAAATACCTTGGTAAAGAATAAACACCAAAAAGTATCTAAAAACAAAGGATTGGTTCATTTGATCCCCAAATTAACATTGAAACATGATTTTCTTGCTGTAATCATTCCTCCTGTTCATACTGAGCATTAAGAGATCCATTGAATTAAGCCTGCTCCTTGCAAAAATCGTTATCCATCTATCATCACTGCAGCTGAACAGGAAAATATTTTCCGTCAAGGGATTACTTTACTAAAAACTTACTAACAGTGGAAGTTATCCACTTTATTTGATTAACTCAGACTGCTAAAACCTCATTCTCTTCAGATAATGCAGTTGCATGGCATCTTCTAATAACCAGTATGACCAGGAAGAACTATTAGAACAAACAAAACCTGTTTGAGTATTTGTATGGGCACCTGACCATTGTTTTGAGCCAGACTTGACAAATTGCAAATCTGTCCTTTAGTGTACTGTAGCAACCCCCTATGAACTATCTAGGAACACATCAGCAAAAAAAACTACTCCTAGCTGGTTTTGTTTGGCCATAATGTACAAGTGCAGTTACTGTAATTATTTTCAACCAAATGTCTCTTATCCTGTTGTAAATGTTAAACATATTCTCTTACTGCATCTCTATCTCTAGTCTCCAGCTATAGAGTGGGTCTGGATGTGTCGATAGCATTGGAGTTCAGAACCAGTATAACCAGTGGAGTGCTGTTGGCCATCAGTAACCAAGGCAAATATGGACTGGGATTAGAGATCGTCCAGGGCAAGGTGATTTATCTACTTTAAATGCAAAATAGATTAGTATGTATATATTTTTTTTTACCATTTGACAGGACAAGACAGGTAATTGATACAGGAGTAGCTAGATAGAGATAGACCTAAAATCTTCCTTTCTCCCTTCCAGCTACTTTTCCATGTTGACAATGGAGCTGGACGAATCACAGCAGAGCACATGCCTGAGGGAGAGGGCTTCTGTGATGGGCAGTGGCACTCTGTCATTGCCAGAAAACTTCGCCACAAGTTGGAGCTAGTGGTCGATGGGACGACAAGCCGAGCTGAGAGTCCGAACGCACGAGCCAACAGCTGTGAGACTAAGGACCCCATCTACGTTGGCGGATACCCTGGTATGGCTATAAAATACTTACATATATACATCTACATTTCATATGCATAGAATCGAAATCTGTTCTAGCAGGCGCTGCTGTTTAAAACACACATACTTTAAAATAGAAGCTAAACATTACTTTGCTTTCCTGTCACGAGACGTGCTGTTCTGGGACATACGAAAGTTTTACATGTCTCATCTCTCAGGTGGAGTTCGTCAGACAGCTCTCTCAACCAGCACTTCCTTCAGAGGTTGTATGAGGAACCTGAACATCACCAAAGCTGCTAAGACCATGGACGTGCAGTTCAATAAGGCTCTGGAGATCAAAGGAGTCCAGCCACTCTCCTGTCCTGCTGTAGCTGCCTAAATGGTACCATAGAGCCTACCCCCTGTCATTGTTTCCCTTAATACTTCTGTAAGGTGCCACACAGGTCCGTGAAGTGGAGAAATCTTGGTCTTTGAAGCAGGACTGGGTACGATGTTTATATAACAATAATTCAATCATATCCAACCTAGTAACAAAATGCAACTATAATGCAGAATCATCCTGTTTGTCAAAATGAATTTCCCTGTCAGGTGTGATCAATGGCTAGGATCTCAAGCTTGTACTCACCTGTATTAAAATATAAAATATCAAAAGACATTTTCAAGTCTTGGTCTTGCTGCCATTTGGGGTTACCAGCATGCAAAGTTGCCTTGTGACATTTTCAAAGTGCAAGATAAATAAAATAACTCTCAAAAACGTTATTTTTTTTTCTTGGCAGTAAACTCCTTACATTATCTCATTTTCGGCATGAGACCCTGACTTTAGGTGCATTGTAAGGTCAATAAATCTATAATTGCTTCTAACTGAGGTCTCAAGGTGTTTCAACTGTGGTTACAGTTGCTCACAGTATTCAAACTAATTATTCTTTGGGTTATGTGTGATTACTAAACATTACATCAGATTTTGTTGTGCCTCTTGAAGAGATGGAAGAGGGTATGTTGAGCCCTTCAATCATATTATTTTATCCCAAACTTCTCTGGAAAAGAACGCGGGAAGTTACAATTGATATATATATATGTGGATTTTCTACATTATTCCTTCATAAACCTTGTTCCCTAAAAATTGGTAGAGAAAGGCTGAATCATCAGCCAATCATTATTATTCTTAAAGGAATACTCCACACAGAAATGAACACTGTGTAGTCATTAGCTCTGTCACCCAAATCACAAATGGAATAGAGCTCTTCAGAGTTTAAAAAAAAGACCAAAAAGAACAATAAAAGCAGCAATGGCAAAATAGTCTAATTAAACTAATTTAAGATAATTGAATTCATTTAATCCAAGCAGTTGCATGAAGACCACACTGAAGTCGAATAACTGAGTGACAACTGACTAAATTGTTTGATAGTAGATTTGTGAGAAAGCCAAATGGATAACATTTTTGGGTGCAATATTCCTTTAACATTCTACAATTCATTACTCTGATTGAATTGGACGCTTTCAAGCTGGGGCTTGAATTATTTGTTAATGCAAGGAAATGTTGACAAAATTGAAAGGTACAAGGTTTCTGCAGGACACTAATGGCATCTCGTGTTCTGCATGGTGTGACTGAAGATATTTAATCAGCGGATTATATAAATATATTTCTTGATAGCATCACACAGATTGTCCTGTCCTTCTTTAAACCTTTAAACAGACATGAATGTTGACATGAATTCTTGGAAATTTCTGAGGATGTTTATGGACAAATAAATGCATAATAATGGATTTTGTCAGTTCATTTTTGAGGTAAACATTCATTCAATTGGAAAAAGACTAAATTTGAAGAAAAAATAGAATGTGCTGTTCCTTGCAAATTCCACCAGGTGGGACTATTGTAACAGTTTTCAGAGGCATTGTCAGTGGTGCACCATTACAGAGAGGCTGCAACTACACACACACACACACACACACATACATACATACATACATACAGTACATATAACACTGCCAAAAAAGTCTTCCTGCTAAAATAGATTTTTTTTTTAGGTTTTATGCCTCTACAAGTGGATTTTCACAGCATTCATTAAAATACAAATATTCAACTCAACACTCTAAATCTAATTACTTTGAGTAATATGGGACATGGTTGGTTATTTTGATTTATAAGGTCAGGATATTTAAAGAAGGTGGAAAATCATCAGTGACAACATGACGCAAGCATTAGAACACTTAAGTTGTTTTTGAGTTGATACTTAACTGAAGGGGTGGAGTTTTTACTTTAATTTTTAATTATTATATTTTGGGTGCTGATATTGTTTTGTTTTTTTAAACACTGCATTTTATTTACGTAGCTTTGCACACATTTTACCAGGTTACCAGTCTCCCCCCTCCCCATTTATTTTTGGGTCACCTTTTTCTCCAAACACCACTCTCCTTTGTTGACCTTTCCTTTCTGGTGCTTCACTCTTGCTCTCAGTTCTTCTGATGGGTTTTTCCCCCCATAGACATAGAACGCCAGTGCTGATGAACATACAGAAGTGGAGACAGAAGATCAGACTGAAGGAAGGCTCTGCAGAAAATTCACATACATTTAGAAATCACAAAAGTCCAAATACTATACATGCTTTTTTTTTTTTTTTTTTTTACTTTTTGTGTTTTTAAAAAAGAATGCAAACTTGCAGACTAAAACACTATAGAAAATGTAAAGGGACAAAGTAGAGAGTCAGACTTTATGTTGATTAATATAAATTAGGAGCCAGCTGATGTTTTTATCTGAACAGAACATTTTGAATGCCCTTTATTCTATGCAGTAACTACACAGTTTTTCTTTAGGTCACAGACCTGCTATTTAGTCACATAATTATCTTTTCTGCTTTGTCCCAGATAGCATGAATTGGCATTCACCAGTACTTGCATTTTATTTACACTAGAGGGCGATATGTGACTACACAAAATAAAGATATACCTGTCAGATGGCGCTGCAGTCAAAGTCCAAAAGATGGTGATTGGCTCCATTACGCGAGGATTCTTCTTCTGGGAATTAGATGCTAAAATATGACTGCTATGCTCAAATCACTGCTGTCAGGTTTGATGAGAAAATTTTTGACAACTGAAATACTACTTTTCCTGATTCATGTGTCAACTTGTGGAAGAAGTCTATGGGGAAAAATGAAATAATGGGCTGAATCATTCTCTTTAGTGTGCATTCCTCGTTTATTATCATGGTCTTCTTTACATAAGATGAAGAATGGTTAGAGGTTAGCCTACTATAAACCTTGTTGTGGCTACCTGAAGTGGAATGTTCAGAAGATAGAATAAAGCCTAACAACAGATCAATTCACTCGATTAAAGTAAAACACTGCTTTTGTAAATTGATCAGTTTGTCCTCAGCTCTTTATGACAACAAGATTTCACCTCTGTTCAGAATGGTCGTTACAAGGCTTTGATCAATATTTGTGAAGCATACACATTGTGCGTACAGTGGTAATCCATGGAATTCTCTTTTCTTAGATTATGTGAGACAATCTATGAAATTGATATACAATAGATATTTATTTTTTTCCTTTACTGGAGTAGCTTCTGTTGGATTTTCTTTACTGTTTGTATTGATGACACTCATTATATTTTCAGCCACTGAGAACACGTACAATCATTTTGAAGAATTATTTTGTGTTTACCTGTTTTCCATGAAAGCCCTACTATACCAGAGCAGGTCAAGATGTTTGGGGAAGACCATATAAAATCTTCCATTTGTTGTGTCGTGTTGTGTTTGTTGTCTGTAATGAGTATAGAAAAGACATTTCTTTCTAACATTATTACATGAAATGTAAACACAAACTAACCAACTAAACCAATAATGAACATACAGAGGTTAATCTTATGTCATCACGCAATAATAAGTCGATCTAAAAGCTGATTTACTAAAAATTTGGTGTACTACTCCACCTGTACCACCATTAAAAGTAGGCAGTTGGATTGCCATCATTGTGAATCGTGAGCAAATGTTCAGTTCAACATTGTGGATGTTTACTGTAAATCCCTCCTTCCCTATTTCCCTTATATCATCCTAGTGAGTGATGTGAGATTAAACGGCTAGCTACGGCATTAATCTAAGTCTCGTTTTGACATCAGTCGAGGCATTCAAGCATTCCATTGTTTATATCACTGAAAGTAAAGTGATAGCCTGTGCAGCTATCATATTAACATGAGTGTAGATAGTAGTTAGAGAGAAACAGCAAAGCCTGAATTGGTGCAGGCTTTTTGAGTAGAAACCTCCTAAGAAGAGTAGCGTTGTTTATCCTCTACACTGCGACAGCACTGTCCTGGTGTCAGGTCTGGTGACTTATTGCATGCTGTCGGTCTTCTTGAACTGATCTGAGGTGAGTTTTAAACATGGTGGCGGTCCAGTCCAGTCCAGTCCAGTCCAGCAGTCTATGCTTGTTTGGCGCACTCACCCGCCTCCCACAGCCCCGCCCAAACATCCCATGGTCCTTTTCCACCTGCTTCCCAGTGGTAAGCAGCTCTTCTGGGAAAGGTTCCTCCTACTCTTGATCCAGGCCTTGTCAGGATGACTGCATGAGGCCCGTCAGCCGTTTGCCTGTCAGTGACTTACCCTGGGAGTGAATGGAGAGCAAGAGAGGTGAGGGTGACAGCTGTCAAAATGCCATTAAATTAAAAGCTTTCTTGAGGATTTAGAAAGAGCAGTGTGAGAGGTAAAATGGACGAGAAGATAGACTCATCATACAAAATATGTAGAAAAACTGGAAGTAGTGATGGAAGGTTAGCAACCATTAACAGATGATAGTCCATAAATGAATAAGGAACCAATCAGTGGAGTACAAGCTAGACTTAAATGACATTTTTTACTGCTTTAAATAATTCATGTTAAGATTCAGTGTTTGGTTTTCTATAGTGGTTTCAAGTCTGCATTACTAACTGCTATAGGTGTTGGGGTTAAAGAAATAATACCTGGCAGCTTTCATTGCTTACATGATGCAAAACTAACAACTTACAAACATAATGAAGCCAATGGAGCACAAGGATGCTTACTTAGCATGAATTTTACATTTTAAGCATTTAACCTGAATCCTCTCATTCAGTATTCATGCAAGCAATTCCTTGTTTACGCTTATAAGGCTGGATGAATTAATTAGCGCAATTAACAATTTTGTACCCTCAGTCAGCTAATCACCAGACCATTCGTTAAAACCAATAGAGAACAAGAACCTCTCCCCTCAGGGAAGAAGCCAAAGTACAGCAGCAATGTGAGTTTATGTCAGTGGGAATGTTTGAATTACTGAGCACAAGCAGTAATTACTTAGCAAGTTTTCCAAGTACAAATTGATCCTGTAGTTTTAATGACTGTAGCAGTGAAAATGAACAAAAATAGCAAAAATGGGCCAGAAAAGGCTTCATGACTAATACACCAGTACAAAATCAGTCTGATTGTCGATCATAAAGAGACTGTAACACCTTGTTCTCCTCATTGTTCCAGGATTGCTCCAATAAAACCACACAGAGTGGATCCATGGAGTCACAGTCATTTCTTAGTCTGTATTTTTAAATGTGACATGGTGTTGGTGAATGCTGTAACTCATCACACAAAAGCTCAGACTTTAATAAATGCACTTTTAAGAATTAAAAGCAAAAGGCAACGGGACGCTCACCACACTCCGAGTGAACTTCTCCAGGGAGGTGCGTCGCCCCTGCTCCGTTTCAGGCTGGGGGAGGAGAAGCGATGTAAGTCAAAGAGAAAGTAAAAAGGGAAAAAAAGAGGAGGAGGGTGGGTCTTCACATTTCAATGTTCAAAGGTAATATATTCACCTACATTTCACACACAAATTTGTTCACATTTAAGGCTCAATTCAACAAAATAGCATTTTCACATGAGGACAGTTCTGTGTATTTGCTGTTGCTGTTTGGAAAATATACAGGTAAAAATCAGAGTGCCCACATACTGGACTGTAGCTCCTCGAGTCCTTTTATCACTAACTGAAAGAGGGCAACATTTCAACCCCTCCAGGTCTTGATCAGGCGAGATTGAAACATTGCCTATTGCAGTCAGTCAGTAATAAAAAGACTTGTGGTGTGGGGGATGTAGTCGCACCATCTCTTTGCTGTTTTGAGAAATACAACATGTAGCATTCAACTTCCCATTCTAATACTGGTCTACGGGAGTTGTTGACTCATTCAAATTAACAGAGAAAGCATTGTGCAGCCGGTTCTAGTGTGTGTCTCACAGCCAGGTGAAACACACACTAGAACCGACAGCACTACTTCACATAAAATATGTGAACACCTGCTGGCGATCGCTACAAGAGTAGCATGCAACCACTGTCATTATTCTGTACACAGCAATTTTCTCAGCACTCCTACTTCACGGTTTGCTACCACAAGAAGCAAGATTTGATTTGATTTATTTGGGTGAATCAACCCTTCAAAAGGCACCTCATTGACATCCCTACAATGCTACATGAAATGATACCATTGCATTCTGATGTACCCTGATATTGACCCATGTCAAACAGAAACAAACACATACTTTCTTCCGTGCCATCAGCAGGTCCTGGTAGACGTTGGAGCGCAGAAAGCGTGTATAGCTGTCACTTTTCATCAGCTTGTAGATGTGGTCCTGAATGAACAGAGAAGATGAAGTATACACAGAGTAAGAAACAAGAGAAGAAGAGGTTTAAATGTTTGCCAAATTGAGAGGGAGCATAGTTCTTTTCAGTATAGGTCAGTGCTAATGATGTGTGAATCCTGCAGTGGAAACTCAGACAGTAAACTAAAGAAGGCAGTCACTGAGGGAGCAGGATGACTGAGGCTCACTGCCAACTACTATAACTGACAGGAGAAATGGTTCCATTATTTAACTCTTCCCTCTTAAGCCTGTAACCATGGAGGAAATTTGATAGACACCAACCCAACCTCATCCTCCTCCCCTAAATCTTATCCATCTCCCAGCGAGGCGTATACGCTCTAGAAATCACTCCACAATATAAACCCATTAGTAGATACTGGTGAACCGTGTGAGAAAGACAAATGGGGCAGGCAACAGTGTGGGATAGTTTGTGAGGAGGCAGCTCTGACACTGATCACCTGAAGAGATATAAATTAAAAGGTAGATAAAATCATTCTGAACGGTACTGGATATGATTCTTGCAGTCTTATGTTGGGTTCACAGCAAAAATGAAAAAATAGACTAAACACTTTCAAATATTATTATTATTGTACTACATTACAAGCTTTGAGATGAATGTTTCTGACTTCAGATGCAGGATATTCAGTCACTACTCTCTCTTTCCTCCCATGTCTTGTATTTTCCTACCTGTGCGTCCTCATAGCTGTATCGTCCGGGATCTTTCAGGTTCTGGCTGGTGCGTTCGTAGCTGTGAGAGTCCAGATTGATGGAGCTAGGCGCTCCCTCGGCCAGAAACTCAGTCCAGATATCCTGTGCCCGCTGTCCCACGTCCTGTTGTGGCATCCTCTTCAGTTCCTGCACAGCCAACCAGAACCTGCATATGTACAACAAATCAAAAGTACCTCAGCGAATGGTTTGGCAAAAAGAGTGTGTAACCAAGCACAAGATCTACATTCAATATCAATGCATACATATTTATTTTTCAGTAGTAACTTATTCCTACTCTGTGAGAAATTAAGCACTTATACATTATATAAATCTTTTATCTTTTTAACCCTTACATGCTCATTGTCTGACTCATAATTAGTCTCTACACCAATTCACATCCATAAATTCATTAATAAATGTTTGATTAATCCTCCTCTCTGATTAATCTTATAGGGGGGGAAAAATTCATAATCCCTAGTTTATAACCCAGGAGAACATTTTATAGAAAATGCTGATTTTTATTTTAAATTCTTAAATAAACACAGGTCAAACTTGTATATTTGCATATTAAAAAATGTGTGTTAGCTACACAAAAATTAAAAATATTATGCATCTTATTTTCATGTTTGTATACTGTGGGTCAAATTAGGAAAAGTCTGGCTAAAAATAAATATTTTATGGTGTTTTTACAGCTCTCAAATGTAAAAAATAAAAGGGGTCAAATTTGACCCTGAACAGTAAGCAAGAGTTAAGATTGAGTAAAAAATCAGACATTTGTGAAGTAATATACCTGATTATTTCATACTGACATTGATGATTCATTGTTTCACTCTTTAAAAAAAACATTATTTTATGAGAGAATAAATGTGTGGTTGAGAGAGGCATTTTAAAAAAGCAGAGACACAAACCATAGTGGATTCAAATATGTGTACATGCTCTTGTGCACTGATTGCATTTTATATATTCTCACACAGGCTTAAGGATTCTGGTGTTCCTGCTTTAAGTAATACACAGGAGAGGAAAACAGCAAAGGTGAGAGAAACAACACATGATTTGAATCTTCAATGCTGCAGGCTCCTGCAAAGCAGAATCCACTCACCTACCAACCGAGCAACATCAGAACACAGGAAGGTTTCACAGACTATAACATCTAATTCATCAAAATCAGCTCATTAAAATGGTAATGTCAATTCAAATTTTAACTTGCCAGTGTGAGTCTGTCTGTCTATTCCAGTATAAGTTAACCAATATGCAGGAAAGCAGGTCGTTAACTTTGTTAAACACCAGAGGCAGCAGAAAGCCGCTGACTGACTGCCCCTAATATTAGTTTGTATCTATATTGATCTGTGGACTGCTTCAGCAATATAGAGAGAAACACCTCTGGGGTCTGTTTTTCTATCTTACTCACTCTCTTCATTCTTACTCACTGTCATTTTCTCTCTTGTCTCGCTCTCTATGTAGTGCCCCTCCAAAAGCTCCCTCATAAAAGCAAAAGCAATTAAAGGTCCAGGAAAAAAGAACAAGAGAGTAGGAGAGTGGGAGAGCTAGGGGATGAGGGGTGAACGGCGATAAGGGCGTATACCCTCTCTCTCTCTCTCTCTCTCTCTCTCTCTCTCTCTCTCTCTCATTCTGTGTGTGTGAGCGCGTGTTTATGTGTTATCTCCATTTGTAGCTCATAGGTATCAACAACCTCTCCGCTCTATCTCACTATCTTCATTTCTGGACTCTGTGATTCCTAACAGGTCTCTACTCCTCTCTCTTGCAATTAAGGGATGTTCTCTCTCTTTCTCTCTCTCTCTTCCTATCACAAAAACACCCACTCATTGCCTCTTTGGTTCATAAAAGGGATAAACATTACATAGGAGTATGAATCTTAATATTTGCAGTGTGAATCAATAAACAACAACTCTGTGAAATCAACAACTTAATTAAACTAAAAGAAGAGCACATACTTGCTGAGGAGTAAACACAAACACACACGTATAGAGTTAACAGCTGCAAGGCACTGTCTCCCACTGTTGATTTATGGGATATAGTTGATTAGCCATGCTGTTGCTGTTTGCTACCTGTTTGTGTTATCTGAGGACGCTGGAGGGCTGGTTGTATAGAAGGTAAGTGAGTGTGTTTGTTTGGAGCAAACCCTCTCATATGATGGAGGAGTGATTGATTTTTCATTGGTAAAATGAGGAGAAGCTGAAGGTCAACGGGAAAGCAGATGGACAAGCACTAATGCAAATTAGTAGAATTCAAATAGTTTCTACTGTTGACTGATCATACTAAGTTATACAGTTAACAGCTGACCAGCTACATGTCACTAGCAACAGTAAGTAACCTTTACATACTGTTAAGGGTCAAATATGACCTATTTCTACATTTTAGAGCTGTAAAAACACCCTATAGACATTTCTTGCAGCTGGACTTTTCCTAATGTGACCCATAGTTTACTAAAATGAAAATAAAATGCATCTTTTTTTTAAATGTTGTGCAGCTGATACACATTTCCATATGAGAATGTACAAATCAGCACTTGAACATGTTGTATTCATCATTATCTATTAACTTAAAATAGTAATTGCGAATTTGAATGTGAATTGGTGTAGAGACTAACTATGAGTCAGAATATGAACAGTATGTATGGTTTTAAGAAAGAGCTACAAGAATATGTATCTTCTTGAAAATTACAACATAAAAATCCCTCATTTTTTAATACAACCAGGGTGTTGATATTAAATTAAAATAGTTTAAAAATCTGATCTTATTTAACTCTCTTCTTAGGTAGCATTGTCTAATAAAGCATCCTTTAAATAGAGTTTATGAACACTCTCTAATGGCTTTATTAATGGTTAATAAAAAGATGTGCTAATGTCTTAAAGGCATTAACACAAGCGAGTCTTGGTTCGACAGACTGTGAAAAATCCCACCACAACCTTGTAGAAAAGCTCCATTATTAATTAATTATTAAGACATTTTTGTAACTTACAAACCCTTCATGAAGGCTGACCCATTAGGGAGTGCCACCCTCATTCATTTTATATTCGATCCATGTACTTATACTGCTCTGTGCTGCTCTTTCCCATCCAGTTTTCCCAGCAGGCATCACTGAAGCTTTATTTTATCTGATCTTTTGGACTTTCCCCTGCTGTTGCTGTAAAAAGAATCCAGCATGTTAATTTGCACTGAGTGATAAAATCCTTTTGCTCAGCAAGATGTGTCTGCAGCTGGCTTCTTTAAAAGTCAGAGAGCAATTATACTTGCAAGTGGGGAAATAATCTGTGTAGAAATGCAGCTCACAGCGTGTGTTCATGACATTTAAGTGTAGTTCCTTGTATGTTCAAGCTATCTATCTCCACTATTTTCCAGACAATGAACGTGGAGAATCTTTCACAAGTAATTACTTTTCCTACTGTACAATTTACAGTGTGCAAGTGGGTTGAAGTGGTAGATTGGGATGCCAAAGAGAAACCAGTGTTTTTGGGGGTTTATTTTTAGAGCAGTGAAAGCTTTTGAATATCTGTTACCTCGAAAATCTGAAATGTAAACACACAAAAGGTGCTTGCTGTTCAGCTTTTAAAAGAATCATCTCACTTAGAATTCAGAGAACAGTCCCAGGTTTCAAAAACATCAAATCCTGAAGAAAATTTGCTGTGCTCCATGTTCAAAGCGTTTCCATTTCACCAGACATAAAAATGATGATGAAGCATCTTGTGAGCTCACCGCAGGTTTTCTGAGCTAAACTCTGACTCCAGGAACTTGAGGAAGAGTTCCTGTCCTGCAGGGTCCTTCAGGGCCTCCTCCAGAGAGAAACCCCACTTCTTCACCCGCTGTTGACTGGGCTCCTTACTGAGAGGTTGGAGAGAGAGAGAGAGAGAGAGAGAGAGAGAGAGAGAGAGGCAGGCACTTTAAAGCATCCACCTGAAGCTGCTGCAGGGAGGTCAAGATTAAAAAGAGATTAGAAGAGATTAAATTACAGGGAAATGGTGGAGAGCGCCTCAGCGTGGGGGTGGTGGTGGTGGGCCAAGAGATGAATACAGAGGAAGGGATCAGACATTAAAACCTAAAATTTGATTGGCCTCCGAGACGTCTAGAAGGGCTGATGTTGATGGGATATTGGTGTCTGGGAAAGCTGTGCATTATGACAACGCTCATCTGAAATCCAATCACTTTAATCTCTGCGGGGAATATTTTCTCCTATCCTGCAATTAATCAATTCAGCTGAATTATGAAGCTACATTAGGCACAATGATTATACGTCTGCTCTAATTAATTCTAGCATAATTCAGGCAGGCCAGAAGTTGAGAGCATAGTGCAAGTTGTTGAGAGCTGTGACCGCCCTCTGAAAGAGATAATATTTTAGCTCATTACATTTATATCTCTAACTATTCAATGGACAATCAATACTTAGACATTGTGGTATATAACACATAAACTGAGGTACGTTATTTGATTAGAATTGATTGAGTAAGGCGAGCGACCTCTGGATTTCCTTCACTACTTTAGAAAATGGGCTATTACTCAGAATAATTACTGGTAATTATCCAGCGCTGCACTTCATAGTGCCGTTAAATCACTGTTGATTCTACCGCAGTGATCCGCTTGTGTTTAAGATACTGATACTCATTTCCGGAAAACGCATCATTTAGTTTAAATAAAATAACACTTTTAGACTTTGGTACATCAATAAAAATGTACTTTGTTGGACTAACATCATTTTTGCAATGTGCACTGTTTGAGTCTGGCAAATTACACATGCCTGAATTAGTTCAAATGTTTGAGCAGCTGACAATATTTTGTGACAGTAATGAAAATGAGGTGAAATGCACCGTCCAAAAACAGAAGATTATTGGTTGAAATGTTTGTCTTTCAAGGATAAATGAACAGATATTCAGTGCCTAATGAATATATATTTTCTAACAGACCATCAAGAATTGTGGTTTGAGTGAAAGGGGATTTCATTTGGACTGAAGCCTGGTCATTGTTTTGGTCTGTAAGCAAATACACAATTTGGCAAAAACACAAAAATGTGCTTATTCCAACAGCATAACATGCATGGAAGATTTTCTATCTGTGATGGTAAATAAAAAAAAGATACAGCAAACAGTGTTTATTCAAAAACACCATGGTTAGTTAATATACAGCATCACTGCACACTGTAATCATTGTGTCTATTGTGTAACTTGTATCTGACTCTGATAGGAAACTTGCCAGTTAGATTCAATGAAATGAAGAAAATGTTCACCAGCTGTGAAAGTGAAAACTGCTGTGCGTTGTGGTTTAATACCTGGCCTCCAGATCCCAGTAGGAGGGGTCATCGCAGGTCCATGGGTTGGACGGCTCTAGCGGCGTCAGAAAAGGGTCATACTCCATGTACTGTTCAATGTAGCTTATCAGACTGATACACACAGATACACACAGATACACACAGATACACACAGATACACACAAACACATACACACACACACAAGACAGAGAACAGAAGAGGTTGAGGGTGTTAGCTGGTCAAAAAGTTAACACTCATTTTGAGCATGTGTTTCAGTGAGATTATTATTAATTCCTCTGTTTACACCAATGAATTGCAAGTACATTTCTAATCCACTTTCTAGTTTACATATAGCAAGTTGAAAATGTTTTATTGCTCACAGATTAAACAATAAGACACACATTATTGTTTCTTTCCCATAACATGTCACCCATCCTTCATCACCTGTACTGCTGCTCTACTGCTGCTTTACTGCAATTAAGTATTAAAATATCTTCAAGTTGTTAAGAGGACAGCCAAGTCTCAATTTGCTCTGGGACTATTAGAAAAGTTACCTAAAATGCATTACATAACAATCATCACCCCCTACCCCCCACCTCCCCCAAACAAGCCCACCCCCCCATAACCCCCCAATCTATGCCCACCTCACTCCACTCAATTCCTGGATGCCTATTTGATAATGTTTCATATTTGGTCCCATAGACAATTGACCCAACTGCTGTTTGACATACTTTAGACTACATCAAAATCATAAAAGGGTCTTTTTTCTGACTCTGGGAAAGTGGGATAAACAATCAAATTCCCCCAAACTGCTGTATCTCTTTAACTATGGGATATATGGGATGTCACATTATGGCTATTCTCTGTGATCTCCTTTTGATAATGTATGCAATATTTTTCACTTTCATTTATTGAGCCTCCCCTAAAATAGTTTAGCGCTCCCCTGGGGAGGCCCGCCTTTGGTTCCTTTGATATATATCGTGTGTGCTGTTGGAGTAATTATACATGCAATGCTTTTTTTAATTAATCATACCAAACATTAAATTGTTGATAATTTAGCTGGAGTGTTTATTAGGTTTCCAGGAAAATACCTTTAGAAGAGCACCCGACTCTAGCAATGGAAACTAACTAACTAATACTCAAATAACAAGAGGATGCCAAACAAATTGATGGATTAATGGATTTAAAAAAAAATGTACCAAGGCATGAAAAGAAGTCCTCTCAAAAGAATACAATGTTTCAGATAGGAGTTCAGGGAGATTCATCCTTTGTTGAACACTTCTGCATTCCAATGTATAGGACAGCTGAGTACAACAGACTAGGAGAGATTCAGGACCACGGACAGCGACAGCATGAACACAATCCTTTTCATCCTGAACTCTGTGTGCTTGTTTACATGGTTATCAAAGTCATTTCATGAGCATAAAATATACTCAAGTTTTAGTCATTTTGTGCCAGTTAAAAATTTAAGCGGACGGAAACATTTAAAAGCTTACAATCAAACGTAATGAGCGCCACACATTTCTTTGCTTTCTATTGTCAAAGCTGTGTATTTAAGCAGTTGGCATTCCTTGCAGCCAACCTACACATCACACCACAGAATAATCTACTTGAACAGGAAGGAAGTATAATTCTGTGATAGCCTGCTTTTTACTGTGCAGTAAGCATAATCAGGCTGTTTATGATGATCAGCTAATTTGTATGAATGAAATATCACTCAGACACACAGCCGTGGGTTACGTGGAAAATATTGTTGACCTTAACTGAAGCTACTGTTCCAGAATATGTTAAAACAGCTGTAGGAAAATGTGGTCAGGGTTAAGGTTAGAGTTCAAACTGGTGATGAATACATATTGGGTTCTAAAAGAGATCATATTTGACTAATTATTCCTAATGAGAAGAGATTAAAGATATACATTTATGATGCTAGTCGCTCTGAATGCTGTCATCTAACATGATTAATGCTGTATGTCATGTTGTTTCATGCAGTGTTTTGGTTAATGTCCCAAACTTTCTGCTTGGTGGAGTACCAATTAAACTCAGTTCCATGCGTGAAGTCGGGAGGTTAAAGGGTCAGGAAGGCAGAGCGAGGAGCAGCAAGCAGTAATCATAGTTTTTCTGCTCGGTTGGGAACTAATAACTGTCCTGACTGACTGAGCAGAGGATGGAACTGGCAGGCAAGTAAACATCACTGTTTATCAGCTACACAGCAGGGATAGGCGATAGCGGTACACATGTGCACACATATGCTTTTATGTCTGTCTTGCAGTATACAGCAGATGGACAAAATAACATGAATACGTTGAATGGAACATTACAACCCTATATCTATCCCAACACAACCATGGAGCATCTTTTGATTTTATTCCCTTGATCAACTGTATGCCCTAACCATAACCATTTCTCCTTGGACGTCACCCAATGGGAAACACTTCATATTATCAAGTCAGTATAGTTAAGGGTGTAATTTGATCCCTGAAGTGCTAGTTTCTTAAAAGTAATATAATAGATCTATTTCCATAAAAATTAAGTTGTAGTACTTTAAAATCACTTTCTTTTTGTTTCAATCTCATCCCTCACTTCAACGCCCTTCAAATCCCTTTCCTGGGATGCCAGACCCCTTTTGTAATATAAGTAAAGGTAAGGCTGACATTATCTTTCTCTTTTCCATTGGCTGTTACAATGACCCTGTTTACACCTGGCATTAACTTGTATCTTGGGTGATCCGTGGTCCGTGGATGATACTAAATGCGAGTGTAAATGACCAACAAGATGCATCGTGATCCGATCACTCAACCCACTTGCAGAGGAGGTCCGAGGACACATTTGACCACATATCTTTTGTAGTGTAAATGCTAATGCATCAGTGCAGGACATGGTGATTGTTTTGGTAAAAATGTTCCAGCAGTTGAAAAACTTGAGAGGAGCAAATGTAGATAGTTGGAGTAGTCTGAACAGTAGGAACAGGCTGTAGAGGGACATTAGTTCTTGAACCATTTTTTATTAGCTCTTAGCTTTTTAACCTCCCCTAAAAACCCACTAGAAACAAATGTGGTGTTTGTCTGATGTGATAACTGTGCATGGAGCAGTTTGACCTTCTAGCAGAAGAGACGTAGGCAGCAACGAAAATTGGTCAGCTTGAGAACGCATAATGGAGACAGGTGTGAATTGCAGTGTGTCTCGGCTGCCCACTTGTGATCAGATCACCAGAGACACATATCAGTGCCAGGTGAAAACAGGCCCATAGATGGGAGTGACATCCTGACACATATGTTGAGTGACACATGCCAGTCTGTGCCTTGCCCCAGGCCTCCTATACTAAACCACCAAGCCAAGAGGGAATCAGGGAAATCTACATAATGCTTAACCCTAAATGAACTTCACCATCCAAAACACAAGTACCCTCAATTTCATCATGCCACACTGAAACCAGATGGCGTGTCAAAATCAAAATCACCTCCATCCGTCACTGCTTGAATACAGATACTGTGAAAGGGAAGTCAGGTTTGTCTCATTATAAATGGTCAAGAGAGAGCGTAGCAGATGGGAAAGCATGCCGGCAGGGTAGACTTTCTGTGAGAATATCTGATGCCCCCTTTCTCAACTGATAACATGAAGATTGGACACACTTTCTCAGAAAGTGCCGTAGTTTTGGTGCAAAGCAGTTTAGATTACCTTTCAGCAACTTTAGACATCTTCATACAGTGACGGTCTAGCTGGGTGTTCAGGAATAAGATCTGAAAGAGGAGGAAAAAGAAGTTGCAGGTTTTGTTAGAGAGTAAAAATAGTGGCATTTTATATGTCTTGAACTGTTTTAAATATCACTGTATGATTGTCCACCTGCAGCAAATATACATAAACAAGCATGACCAGTTGACTAGCAGCTTCCATCTCAGTCAGTGGTATTGTTTGTGCATCTGCTTCATTTAATTAAGACCTATTTTCTCAGTACCGTGTTGCTTCATGTTGCTGTTGGATGTCTGTCCCCCTTTCTGATTTTTCATTAACCTTTCAGTCCGCTCACCATCTGCCACTGTCAGAAACTTGTTTGCATTGGAATAACTTCCCTTTTTGTGGGGTGACTCCGTCTCTATTTGTGCAAGAAGTAATACGGCAGATTGTGTACTAAAGTTGACCTGGTTGATAGTCTTCCTAGAAGTCTTTCTGCAGCAATTAAATCAGATTCTGGTGGAGTAAATACTACACAAGATAAAAATGGAGTTTTTTTTTAATGTGATTTCATCATTTTTGGACAAACTGTTTAATGTGGTAATATTTACTGTACCTCTTTCTCCACATCCTCCTTGGTGCCTTTTCTGCAGTGGTGAGAGGGAGTATGTATGGGACTCTGAGACTGTGTTCCCTCCTCCACCACACCATACACTGACTGGGCAGTTTGAAGATGATGAGAGTGGAGCAGAAGGAAAGGTAAAAGAGAAATACAATGTGAAATTATTATTTTCTTGCAGTGCAGATAAGGCGTGAGAAGAGCTGCCAAAGAAAGACACAGAGCATCCTGGTGTAAAATTAAAAGGATACATTTCACAAAAGTTGGCACAAAATGATTGCTTGCATGCAAATTAATCTCATAATTGAGTGTTTATATTATTGTGTTATTTCTCCGTTTATGTCCACTGATGAAAAAAATGATGATCACTAGTGCAAATACCTTCTTAACTCTGTGAGGATTCTTCATGCGTCTACATTTCCTGATGTCCATCTCTGTGGTGTTCACACATCCAGGCTGAAGATAACATGAACTTAAAGCATTACTGAAGTTGACATTTTCTTACTTAAATATTTTCTTTGAAGGTATGGCTGCCTTATTTTACAGTAAACCCAAATAGAGCAGTAGAAAGACAGAAAAGTCAAAGAATAGAAGATAAGGTGGGCGGCCACGATCTCACATGTACAGACAGAGGCTTACCACAGGTCTATGAACGTCCCAGAAGGCTCTCTCCTGGCTGTCGAGGATCTTCCTCTCAGTTTTATCTTTTTTCCTGTCGATCCTGCAGATGAGATCAGTCAGTGTGAGAAATATCGCATGCAGCTTTCCAGGTATTAGCATTAGATGAGGGAGTTGAATCAGGATGGAAGGATAAGACGGAGGGAGATAATATGGAGATTAGAAAGTCGAGGGTGTCCATCAGTTTTTAACATTGCTGAAGCTTACATTACTGGCATGCTCACTGCACACACCGTCTCCTCTGTAGACATATGTGCAATCTGGGTAACCAGTGATGTGTACAGGACATACTGCAGAGTTGCCATTGCACTTCAACAATGTGATTGGCAGTGTGGGCAAATCTACAGCAAGTACATCCAAGAAGCACCAGAAAAACAGCTGATTCTTCTGTACAATACTGATGATTTGGTGCTATTTAAATAGCTACCAGTGTCTTTATTTTAAAATATACATTACACATAATGTATCTTTACAATTTGGCAAGCTTAGAGATGTAAGTATAATGGACCTTCACATCCTCCTGTCCACATGTCCAAGTGTTCTCAAGCAAGACACTTAGCCATATATTGCTTGACGTGTGTATTGCAGATGTGGTAAAAGGCAAGTCACTCCAGACTGTGTTGTTGAGTAATACACCTAAAATCAAGAATGTATTATATGGATAACATTATATTCTTCTGTGTGCCAACATAATATTTTGTGTCTGTCTTTAAAGATCTTGGGACCATATTCTCGGATTATCCCTTGAATTCAGTGTGCTTTATACTGAAGATCCATAAATAAATCAAATTGAATCAAAAAATAAAAAAGGCTTCAGTAAAGGCTGATGACAACTTGAAGCAAAGTAAGTATGAATCATTCCCTCCCTTTTACTTCTTCAGTCTCCATTTTCCATGTGTCCTAAAGCCTGTCAAAAGTCTATCATTGCTGGTGTAAAAAATGATTTATGATGTTAGCCGCCTCAGAAACATAAACCAGTAGAGCTGCAGTGAGGATATAGGAACACTGGATAGGTTATAACGTAGTTCCATAACAGAAGGGTTAATGGAGTCTGTCAGATACATTGTTTATGATACAGGATGTCACATTGCAGTATATTTGTACATTTGATTGCATTGTACTTCACTCTGTACTTAGGTGTGAATGACATCACTAGCTGCATTGTAGTTTCATGTGTTGCCGTGGTAACAGCGCACACTTACTTGACCTGGGCTTCAGCCTGCATGTAGATGAACTCCCACTTTCTGGCAAAGGCTCTCTGCAGCCTGGCAAGGTTCTCCTGTTAGAGAGAAGATAGAGACACACATTTCATTTATGATCACAAATCTCAGAGGAAAAGGACACTAAAAACAGTCATTAAAATGAAATGTGAAGCCGTGCCTCAGTTTTAAAGTTTAAGTCTGCAATGAAATGAAGGTTACATCTCATATTATCACAGATACACAAGTCTGACCTTTAGGAGGTTGTTTTTTTCTGCCCAAAGCTTGGCGCACAGATCAATACTAACAAGTAATAGGTTAAAGGAGCAGTCCGGCACTCACCGCCTCATAATCTGCCAGCTCCAGCCTTGTCTTATTCTGCATGGTCCGCTTGCACAGGTAAATAGCTGAGAGGGAGACGGAGAGAATCAAAAACTATAAGATTTATCAGTTACTCATTCTCCTCTGTCCATTTATCCATTCACCCCATGCATCTCTCGTCCCCTCACCTCTCCTCACCTCCCATGGTATGAGTGTGTGTAATCAGTTTCAGAGGCTGCCTGTGCCTGTCCACATATCTGTTGCTTTAGGATTATGAGGTGGAGTGTGAAGAGGCACTGAGCCTTAAACTTCAGCCATGGCTGCCTCTGTGACAAGATGCAGGGCAGGAAGTGGAACAGCGAGTGACTAATCCCATCAGCTGGTCTTTACAGCCGAGGGTACAAGTTGTGCTGCGCTGCTCAGTGTGAGGTTATTTGTATTCATATTAAGTTACAACTTGGCATATGCTGCGTTCATTCTGACAGGTAGGGTTTCAATATTACGTGCTCCATTATACTGTGCCCCACTAAAACCCAGACTGAGGAAATAATCTTTCTTGTTAAAAGCTCTTCAGCAAAATGAAGAACAAGACATTATTAAAACAATTCATTTAGCCCTTGTAAGCTACATAAATATTATTGCACAGTTAACTAATGACACAGTAGTTAATTGTAAGTTTATGACACAGTTTTTAGGTGCGATCAAGGTGAAATGGCCAAACCACATGACACTAAGATGTTTACAGTTTAAAGGTCAGAATCAGGTATTGATTTATCCTTACTGTGAAATATATGTGAATAAATTCCTATCTTATTTCTTTATTATCTTTCTTTCTTTTCTCTTTTTGTTAACTTTTTATAGCATCACCCACATGTGAGCATTAGATTGTGGCTGGAGTGGAAATTGAGGCATTACAGTATCTATACAAGTAAAGTTATTTCTACAGAAATGAAAGACACTGGGAGTTGAGTAGCAGTAAGATCTACAGATAAACTATACATATTCACTTACAGGTTTGTGCACTATAATTTGTACTTTATTTATTTTACATGTTGCTTAGTGATTAGTGAAGATGAAATAAATAGCTTGTAAAATATATTTTCCAAAGTGTAATTTCAGGATATGATAGATGGAGAAGACCTGATGGATGTTAATTTGTATAATGCTGATTGTGGAATGCTGCTTCATACTGTACATCTTTGTTCTTGATATGAATCCACAGCTCTATCAACCCTCCCTCAGCACCATACATATTACAGCATCATTTTTAAACATTGTTCTCTGAATGGAACAGTAATTAAGATAATCCATTCATGACCAAGCACTGCTCCTAAAAATATGGAAAACATGTTGTTCGCCTATAAAAGCAGTGAAGGAGCTCAACTTACTCCCTCAACAAATCACTTTTATTTATTCTTTTGTTTATTCTTCATATATTCTGGAAGCACAGTGGTATCAGTGTTATGTTAATGAATAGTGAGTCTTTGTTTTCTTTACTCAAAACATGGCTTTATGGCTTTACATTGATTTGCATTGATGTTCTGAAGTGTTTTTGTCTTTCTTTACTGCATCAAATTGTAAAAGTAAATTAAATGATGAATTTTTAGTAAAACACTTGAATCACAAAATCAGACAAAATGTCAAAATATCTCTAGACTTTTACCATAATCAGTGTTCTCAGGCTCCCAACAGTTGGATGGCCAGAAATATGGTGCCTGAGGGGGGAACAAAGAGAGATGGTAAGAGTGGAACAACAGTAGATGGTTAGTATTTCTCTTACAGACAGTATATGCAATAGCAATACTGCATCACTGAATATCTGAAAAACTGAAATCTATAATTAAAAAAAAAAAAAGCAAAAGTCAAAACTATGCAGGAAAATATGTTCTTTCCAAACTGAAGTGACGACAATGACCTTTACGAGACAGTTGTTTTTTTTTTCTTGCACTGCCATGTGAGCAATTGAAATATATATATAGTTTTGTTTTTTTTAATCATGAGGATTGAATGGTTTCAGAACAGCTGACTCTGAAAACTTTCCCCCCCTGTAAGAGGCATCCTGGGGTCTTTCAGAGACGTGGGAGTACTGCAGCAACACAATAAAGCGAGAGGCAATGAAAGCTGCAAAATAAGCAATGGGAAGGCAGAACAATAAAAGCAGCAGTTGAAGAAGAGATGCCGATAGTATTGTTATTGACATAGCTTACTGTACGCGGTCTTAAATCACAGCTTTAAAATCATCTACAGTACAGTTGAGAGATATTGCACGATGTTAATTGTTTGGTTTTTACTTCCCTGTGTTTCTCATTGTCTTACACTTAAATTTGCCTGGAAATGAAATGCTAATGAATGGTCATTATCTTTATGAACCCTTTCTGCTACAGCATAACAGCCCTCCTCCTCCTTCCTCATCTCTCTTGTCTTCTCTTCCACTTTATACTTTGAAGAAGGAGAACCAAGGTCAAAGCACGACAATGTGCACCGCTGTCTGGTTTAATTAAACTACTCCTTCAGCGCCGATGGAGATTCAGCCCTCCAACAAGTCCCTGTGAATAGGAAGGAAGGAAGATGCTACACAGAGATCATTCTAATCTCACCACGTGCTGCCTCGCCATTCCCCCACTGAGGAATTTGAAAAACATTGTTTCCTTTTTAATTAAGAATTTCAGGATAAAACAGTCTGGCATAATTAATCTGTGACTTTTAATGCCATTGTCTTGTCTTTCAAAGAGCGACGGAGGAGTAAAATGTCAGCTTTTTGTCACTTGATGTGAGTCTAATTCTAGCATACTACTCTACTACTACACTACATCTCTGTCTGGCTTTTGGTAGCTGCCTACTCAGCCCGAACCCAGACCTGCTTCCCTCGCTCGCTTGATGAATATTTTAACAGATCACCATTCATTTTTAATAGGGTCACAGGATCCCAACATAGAACTGAAGACGCTGTAGACAGTGGACAGGGCCTTTTGTCATCAAGACCGAGATTGCTGCGTTGTAATTTCATAAGAGAATGAGTAATCTTGAACAAGTGATTGGGGTCTTTATGAAAAGTAAGCGCCCCCACAATCAGATTAACCTCGATGGACTTTTCAATATCTCTCACACTAATGCAGGCTGAAGAAGGGATTAGTCTGGGCTTAGGTCTGTTATGAAAGGTGTCTGGCATTGTGCATTTATTATAATAGTGATTGAGTAGATAATTATATGATCCATATACAATAAAAAGCACTCATTTGAAAATTTTGATATTTTATACATTGCAGGAATTCTGTACACAATTCCAAATGAAGCAGCTAAACAATATAACTGAGGATATTCTATGTTTTCTAATTGTCAACAACTGAAAATAATAAAAATGCTATTCAGCTATTTAGGTAACATTTGAAATTCAACTCAGTGTTGGATGAAAAAGGTGGTATTTACCTTTATTCATGATTCTCAACAGACTATTTAACCATTTGCCCGACTGTGGCATCAATCCTACAAATTGCACATTGAGTATTGGTTTGGTGTCGAATTACAAAATGTGAACATGGTACATTAATAGTAAACCTTTTAGGCCTTTCTGTGTCCTCATTATCATTTAATGCTTCTCACCTGAAAGCGGTAGAAGGTGCCATCATCTTTGAGGGAGAGAACATGGTCTGAAATGGGGAAGAAGTACCCCTGAGCTGCGATGAGACTCCCAATGTGCATGGCCTCAGCTGGGAAAGGAACAGAACAAAATGTACAGATCACTGCAGGTTCATTTTAAACGTAACGCACCGTCTACTGGGTTGGAATTAACTCGGTGGAAACTAAATCGGGGCGGTGAATCAAGGTGGATGCTTATGAAAGCCATATTTCAGAAAAACACATGATGATATAAACTGTCAGCTCCAGAATGTAAAAATCATTAGAATAAGAGCCTCCAGAGATATAGCCGGATACATTTGAAGAGAAAAAACAACAGTATTATTTTTTACATAATTGAAGGTTATTGATCACAATTTATCATATATTTAGATAACAAGTTGTATCTGTATTTCATCTATAGGATACAGCCTGGAGGAAGTTTGACTGGGATGTAGATGGATGACTCAGTGATTGAGTCAGTGTTCAGGCTGTGGGCTATTGTACTGTACCAACAATAAACACTGCTCTCCCACCATCATGCCTGGAGGTCAGGCCAACAAAACAAATCCATTGGAGAAAATTAGCCACTATTTTAGTTTTAATATTCTGCTGCACACTGCTGTGTTGTTTCTGGACTGCACTTTGAAGAGTTGACTTGTCAAAAGCTCATTTTCTGTTTCAGTTTCTGTCAGTGATGGCTGATGGTGTTTATCTTTGCAAAGATTGACCATTTACTCTAAAAAAGACAGACCAGACATTGTGAGTACAACTTAACTTCTCATAGTCTCCCAATATCAAGATAAAGCATGAATTGTACATACAGCAGAGTTGCACAACAATCTTTGCCTTCTCAGAAATGTTGCAGACGCTATAATTACAATAATCTCTGCTCAAAGTGGCTTTAAGAACAATTCATGAATTGATTTTAGTTTGTTTTAAAACAGGTGTTGTAAAATGCCACCCAATAACTTTGTATATGATGATTATTACATGTAAATAAAGCTTCTTTTGTCATGAGAGACTACAGTCTTAGACGAATGAATGATTATATCCAGCCCAGGACAAGCTGGTGTTATTTTACAAAACCTACCCGGATCTTCGATGGACAGGTTCTTCATCAGCCACTGCACAATATCTGCACCTGAATCAGGTCAGACAAAGAAAGACACATGACTGTTATACAATGTGTGGTCACAAAGAATTAGTATTTCATCTCAAGTAACTTGAGATAGTGAAAAAGACCTCACGCTGCTGGCATTCAGGAGACTCGATATTGTTTGATGTAATAAGCTGCTGCAAAAAAGTCATTTTTTGCAGCAGAGACAAAGTATTATCTCATCTGAGCTTCCCTTCTGCTTTCTCTGAGTCCTGAGGGAGGTGGTGTTTAATTCTCTATCATTCATTAGTTTCCTGGCCCTCGGCACTCAGCTGCAAACATTTGAGCTGCTGTTCTGCACATCCATCTGCGGCTGTAGTAATTGTGTTTATTGATACGCTCTGCTTATGGCATATTTGGGTGATGTGTTTTCCATAAGTGCGAGGAGTGAGGGGGGAAAAACAGAGGAATGTTAATAGCCTTTCTTTGTTTCCATCATTTGTTTGGGGTGTGTCATAGCCTCCCACTGTGGCTCCACTGTTAAAGTGATTTAGGTTATGACTCCAAGCAGCTACAGCCACAGGCAGGGGGGCTGATATTAATCCCTACCTGTCAGATTCCACTTGCTGATGATGTTTTAAATCTTTGTTTATTCAGGATTTTTTTTTTGACTTAGTATGCTTACCTTGTGATTCACATTAATACCGTTTCACATGTTAACACCTACTGTACAGTCTAGTCTCTATTGAAGCAGTCAGGGGTTGATTGCCTTGCTTAAGGGCACCTTGACAGTAGGAAGACAGCATTACTCATTATGTTTCCACGCTCACATTTTCTTTTCCAAACATTTAATCATATGTTGTCCTCCCACTTTCCCTCCAGCTATTCAGCCATTCTGCAGTGATCCAATGCAGGAGAAACAGAGCAGACGGTTTGACGGAGCCAGAATGAAACGCAGCCACAACACATATTATGTTTTGGATATAAGGGTAAGACTCACCAGGAGTTCTAGCTTGTACTCTTGCTTCTCCGTTACTATTTCAAATACACTTATAATTACTATTCAGTGGCATTGCTATGGGGCTCAACCACAACATGCAGTGAGATGACACAAAGCTCATTTTAAAAGATGTCAGCAAAGCAAAAGTTGCACCTTTAAGGAAATACATTTATTTGCTTTCTTGCTGACAGTAAGTTAAGAAGATTGATACCACTATCATACCTGTCCATTCAATATAAAACTGCAGTATTTATCTTAGCTTAATATAAGACTAGAATCAGGATGCTTCCTCTAAAGTTAACAAAATCCACCTAACAGCATCTCCAAAGCTCACAAATTAACACTTCATAAGATTTTTATTTAATCCATACAAATAAAATGTAAAAACAACCATTTGTGGGTTGTTTTTTTTTTTTGGGGGGGGGGGGGGGGGGGGGGGGGGTTACCATGAGGTTGCCAAACAACCTGTGGAGGTTTCAGCATTAATCCTCACATCTAACTCTCTGCAAGAAAGTGAAAAGCCACATTTCTCAAAAGTAGCGAGCTGTTGTTTTAAGGCAAATAAAAAAGAGCACCTTCCCTGAAAAAAAGCACCCTTGAGAACAAGTGACAGAAGTGAGTCATCTTTCTTTTCTTGCAGCTTTCCTAAAATAGGATCTAGGTATGGAGCATCTCCGCACTTCTCATTGTCTCCTTTTCTTATTCCCGTATCTGTGGTGTATCTGTGGTACCATGCACTTGCCATTGGGCATCACTGATGTATCTTTAGAGCATATACACTGCTGGGTTTATCACTATATGGCATTTATCTATTTCACTACTACATTTCTTACCTGTGACAACACTGGGGATTTTGGTCATGAAGCTTTTGACCGTTCTGATGGGCACACCCTCTGTCTCATCCTGGATGCAAGTGACAATGTCTTCAATCTGCAGAGGGAGAAGACAGACAAGAAGAAAGAAAAGACAGTTTGATGAAAATCGTAATCTGAATATCATCCATTTGAGTCATCGCTGAAGGACTGATTAAGTGTACTATTTTTAGGATTTTAATATCAATAAAATATCACCACATTTTCCGCTCTGTATTTAATCATTACCATTTTCCTCTTTTCATGGTTTCTCTTGCTCATGGTTTCTCTGCAGTTGAAGATAAAATATACATCTTTAACAAATTAATCCTTTGTATCATTTTTCCAAACTTTTTAAACTATGATGATAAAGCTGTCCATCTATTTCAGGGAAGACACTGAAATTCACTACAAGTGCACAAAATATGCTGCTTGGTTTGCAAAAGAGGAAAATATAATTGTATTATTCCAGCATAGAGACATAGTTCAGTGTTGACCCCATGCTGGTTGATAAATATAACAAGTAAGGTCAATTTTAAATTTAAAAAATCAATTAATAAATCAATCAAACTTCTTTTCTCATCATAACTAATTGTCCATTGGTTTACCATGTAGATTGATCTCTCTTTGTAGTGTTCTGTCAAACATCCCGTTTCAGCAGTAAATACATTACATTAAAGATGCAAAATACTCCACCACTGGCTCCTCTATATGGTCACAATGTCTACAACACTCAAAACATCAGTTAAGAGAAAAACAGAAAAACCTTGAAGAGGTTCAACAGGACAGAACATGCCTTTGGCTTATTATCACACTTGTACAGATGTTACATTGAAAAACAAAACAAAACAAACACTACCCACTTTTCACTGAAGTCATAAAATTGGAGTATGATTTACTGTTGTTTTGATTGTATGTTGACACCCCCTCTCTGCACAGATGCTTTTTTGTTTGCGTCAGAGAGTGGGATGTGAGAAGTTGGTCGCTTTGGAGACAGCTATCGCAAAACTACCACACAACTCAGCAGCTATATTTAGACCCTGAATCAAATCCTGACCAGAGAGAGAAGAGGGTGGGGGGGTTCTTTTATTTAACACATGGACCAATAAATTGATCATGTTAAAGAAGTGCGAGATAAAAAAACAACAGTACAAAGAAATATCCTGAACATGTTCACAGCCATACCTTTTCAGACCTCCAACACTTTCAACCTCCTGCGCTTCTAGTATCTACAACATATTGTAGTCTACTACACATACTGGGTGTCCTCACGCTGTGTACATTTTTTCAAACCCCTTTTAGTTTTATGAGTACAATTCTAGTAGGCACCCACGCCACTCTTGGTCAACGCTTACATTAATATTTCCACAATGAAACAGGCTTTAAATAGACAAAACATGCTACAGTATACGGCCTAGAACATTTGTATAGGAACTCAACAGTCAAACTCAACCAAGGTGCCTGCACAATCAATCTTTTTTTTTTTTGTTCAATGAGGAAACATGCTACAAGGTTGTGCTATGTCTCCATTACCTTGTCCACACAACATCTCACGGTCTCACGGTTATCCATCTTGGCCTCTTCAAGGACACCTTCCTAAGTGTGAGGCTGTAGCTACGAAGTTAGCCTAGCATAAAGGAGCACAAAACAGCTAGCCTAGCTCTGTCCAAAGACTAAAAACCAAATAAAAAACACAAAAAAAAAATCACCTTTCAAGCACTGAGTAACATGTTGTATCTCATTTGTTTAATCTGTACACAAACTAAAAAGTAAAATGAGTTTAAAAGTGTAACTGTTTCCTGGCCGTGCTTGTGTTTCTGCAATAACATCAGGGCTCCTCACTTTTTCAAGGTCACCATGGTATAAGGGAGTTGTATAGTTGCTCAAAATCCTTCTGATCATATTCTTCATACGTTATCATTTATGTATTATTTTGTCATCTAGTTTTCATTTCTTGATGCCTGTCTGTCTGCGTTGGGCTATTCTATACATAACTATCACATGTCAGTCCTGGAAGAAGGATCCCTACTGTGTAGCTATTTCTGAGGTTTCTTCCATTTTTTCCAAATAAAGTATTTTTGCTAGGTATTTCCTTATTCAAATCAAGGGTTATAAGAATAGAGAATGCTGTACATATTGCACCCTAAGGCAAATCTGTGATATTAAACTATATACATTTGACTATATGCTATATTAAGTTATGCTATGTTGTCTCCTGGCTATAGCTTCAAACCTAATAGACAAATATGAGAGTGCTATCAATGTCTTTTTCTGTTCTTTGTTTTTCTGTTTTGTTTAACTTTTAATTTCTTTATTTTATGTATAACATAAATTGAAAAACAATACATATATTCAGCCAGGAAAAGAAAACAAATAAGGATAATTTCCCAAAACGTAAAACTGTAAAACATTTTCTCTAAATGAGCCTGGAGTCCTGGTGCTTGCAAGCTGCACAGGCCTTCTTTTTTTTAACCAGCGAAGTGCATCACTCAGGGACATAACTGCAAATACTAAAGAAAAGAAAAAGCAGAGAAATTCACTTCCCAAGCACATATGCTTCCAGCCAGTCTGGAGATTTAAATTGACAAGCCGCCAGCTTTTACTTCTGTGGCCATCAGACTGCTGTCACCCTTCTCTTCTCTCTTGTAAAAAGGGACAAATCCTGGCTGTCTGCCATAAGCAAGGGCACAATATAATAATACGATTCTAACAAGACCTTGATGGTGTGTGGAGACAGCTGCTCGCACGACTTTAATGGCTGCTGCTGTCATGAGCAATCCACTCCTGCCCCCGTTAATCAAAGCGGGAATTCATTATAGATTTATTTTAGGTTACAACAGAAGTCAAGCCAAGACTTTTAGGCAGAAAAAACACAAAAATTGCCTGTATGCCTGACGACAAAAGACACAAAATACTACTGTTGTTTCTTCCAGAAAAAAGTATTAAACAATAAAACCCATTACTTCAGTGCAACATTACGTCTTTATAAGTAGACTCATTTTTCCATTAGATGAGTCAAAGTGCAAAACAGTCCACTTTATGCAAGCATGTGTTGGATTAGTGGTTAAACTAATATTACTCCATGAGGAAATTATGATGGTATAATGTGTCATCAGTAATAGTCACTGTTGTTAAACAAACAATTACTCAAACTTGAAAATATTCCAAGAACAAAATTCATTACTACCGGTCACATCTCTGGGAGGTGGAGTGGAACATCAGCACCTCACAGGGGTTAGGGTTAGGTTATGGTAAGGGTAGGGTTTTGGCACTTCAGAAACATGCAGACTTTAAACATTTGCAGTGTGTCTGCAGCAATTTGTGAAGAATAAAATACAGATTGTACCTGAATATAAAGTATTGTAATAGATATTCCTCTCCCCAAATCACTACTGAAGCATAAACCCCTATAAGTGAGCAGATCAAACTAAACTGCAATAGTTTAATGAATACCTTTTCTTGTTTAATCAATGCCTATCAAAAGAGGTAAATTGTATACAGCCAGGTAATGGATTTGGAGCACATTTATTGTAAGTTCCCTGTTCATTATCACATATTGAGTACATCACTGTTATTACAAGAAATAGATGCAATACAAAAATGCAAAAGATTACAGACTTAGTGGGTGAAATACTTATAACATGTATGCTTACTTCGACTTTAATAATCACAATGTACTTCTAGGGTGTAATTATAGTATTACAGTATCATCACTTAGAGTAAGGATTAGGTTTGTGTTAATATTATAATAATGTTTAGGCATATAGTTGTGATGATTAGGGCTAAAGGACAGCAAATGTACTGAGTCAATCCTCACAAGCACCTTCAAATGTGTGTGTCTAGTATGTTTTTGGGTTGTGTGGGTGTGCCTGTGCTGTATTCTCATGAGCGTCTGCATGTTTTTTTGTCTCTGTCTTCCTGTCTTGAGTGCAGCTCAGTAGGAACATATTTCATCGGACTTATTGCGAGCCGCTCTATTTAACACCCCGTGGGGCAGTGGGCTGCCTGATTACAGTGTTATCACCACATTCTTAGCATGGACCAGCTAGTGGGCAAGCAGGCAGCTTGGCAGACGTGGGTTATGAGGAGACAAGGACTATGCTGTTGATTGTGGTTTAATGATCCCCTTGGGCAAACAGGATGGCCGGCCATTTGTACCCACCAGAAATGCAGATGCCATCCCCTCCACCAATCAGTGGTCTGTTTAGTGCTGGGCTGAGTGTCATACTTAATAGAGTGTGTTATGTAAGAGTGAAAAAAGCATCAGAGCATAACATTTATTAAAGTCGCCATGCAAAAATGCTGACAATGGACAAATATTGCAAAAGACTGAATCACATTAAAAGGTGACATTTAAGTCCAATGCCAACATTTATTATGGTTCCAGAAAGATTTTGGTTCTGGCAATTTGGTAATTTAGCTCCTTCCAGAGCAGCTTCAATACATCTGCATATTACCATCACAAGAGCCTTCATAATCAAGTGCAGAGACGCCGCACTGATTGCAACATGTTCCTCTATGCTGTAAGTGGCACTCGCACACTGACAAGTGACACTGGGACAGAAAGTCAAGTGACAACAAAACAAAAAGGAGATGGTAGATTATGTCACAGACCTTGATGATAGCCACCCAAACTAAAAGAGGCGATTTGTCTAAAATGTCATGCACATATTAATAGCTTATAGTACACAGTTTAATGCTGTAGTTTCCTGAAACCAAAGAAAAAATTGGTCAAGAAGAGATTTTTTTCCCCCTTTAGTGGTACATATCAAAGGGCAACTACCATAGCTTGAGGCTGAAGTCAATGTGGAAGTACCTTAAAGTGCAATGTCAATTATGTCACTAGATGCTGGCTCCAAAAAAAAAAAATCTCTGGTTCAACTGATTCATCCTATTCAAAAAGAGTCAGATTTTCTCAATCCAAACCCTCTGATAAATGTGCTGGTGGTCATCTTGTATTGCTCGGTTAAGAAGATTTGAAGATTTATAGTGGCTTTGATGTCTACTGTGTGGGTGTTGATTGACTGTCAAAAAAGTCAAAAGAAGCTAAAAGATAGGAAAAGTTACAGATCCAGTGACAAGAAGCCAAACTCTTGCTTACAATATGTGTTTTAAATAGACTTTTTAATAAATCTGCATTTCAGGTCAATGTCATGCATATTCTCTTATACCATGTTTATTTCCGAGTTGTTTTCCAATTTGACACAATATGTCTGAAGAGACTCATTATCTGCATGTCCCAGTCGGCCAGTGAGCTGTATTTTATATCACCACCACCAAACTTAAGAACCTTGCCCAACACTTTATGTCCCTAAAAATAACTTTATACGACTCCTTGAAATGGAAAACAGCTCATTTCATAACTAGTAGCTCCTGTAAAATGCTGATTTAGGCAGAAATTGTACTGCTTTTACATGGTGAAGCATTATGTCCCTGTCAGAGCTATTTAAAAATACAAAGCGTTAAGTCATTATACGATTTTTCCAGAGGGTGATAGTAAAATACATTACAGATTCAATATTTATTCTGAATACTACTGTGCATACTGTACTTTAAGGTAAATTGTGCTAGTATAAGCAATGAGTTTAAACACAACTCAAAGACATTTGCTTGTTAGAACAGTAAAAAGAGTGTGGAGAGGTCTGGCAAAGTAAGTCTACACTGAAAACAACCTCAGCAACTGATATGTCACAACCTTCAAATATAATGAGCTGCATAATTTCTCACACAGAATAATTACGCATGAAGTTACACATAGAGTTCAGAAAACACCAGCAGCTGGACTATGCTCAGAATAATAATCATAACTAACCATTATGAAACATTTTTTTACAAGTTGCTGTTCAAAACTGTTCAACTAATAACAGAACTCAAAGCCAATCAATACATACAAACCAAATCTTGAAATTGCCTTTGAACTAAAGCTAACATACAGCATGAAACTAGCAAAATAGGTCATAAAGGTTTGCTCAGATCCCTGTATTAGTGACTTTTGAAAACCTGCTGCATTCAGCAGCCACTGTTTATGACAAACCAACAAAGTTAGTTTTAAAAAGGTGTCATGATGGAAAACCACATCACTCCTCTTTGATTGTTGCTAGATTCATCTGTGCTGACATGAAAGCAGATGTTGAAAATGTAGCGAGCATAAAACACTCATCGCACGTGTCAGTAACACATTGATTGGCTCTGGACAGCCATTGGAACTACTTTGCAGTAATATATATAAGGAGCTGCACATCAAGGATCTGCAGGTGTGAAAACAGTAGCAGTACAGTAAGTGTGCACATGTGATCAAGTACAAAAGCTTTGGTGTGTGCTTTAACGTGTGTGCACATGTGGGTGTATGTGTGCAAGTGTCATCTGAGGTAACAATCCTTTCAGTAGAGGACCTTTCCTCCCCTGCAGTGCATGAATCCCACAGCTGCTGCTGCTCAGAGACCTCTGCACCACTGCAGATATCAAATGGCTCTCTGTAGAGCAGATCACAATCAGACAGAGTTTTAAGATTAGACTGCCAGGGGATCATTCCGGGGATGACTCTGCTTTTGCATTTCATTGTATTCTTCTCTACCATGTCCTGGTATACTCTGGTGTATATTGCCATGATGGACTGTGGCACTGGGAAATTTTATTCTTAATGTCATTGTGATGCATATGATGCAGCTCTGGGTTTCTCTCTGAATTACATTTTCAAAAACAAGGTCACGCACACTTCATGATATGTTCATGAGGTATTAAAACGGAGTCATGATGAATAATTAACACATATTATGAACCCACTATTATTATTTTAGCCCCAGTGTGACACATGATCTCGTAACATGCCACTATATTGAAATGTGCAGCCTTCCAGTTAACTTTTTAACACTTGCAGATTTATATTACTTTGTACCGGATAAAACAGGCATTTATTTATAATTTTTTATAATTGCTGTATATCTTCCATTAAACTTATCCAAAAGCCTCTTGGTGTTATATAAGCTCACACTTCCTCTGTTGTAAATCAGTGAACTGGGATGATCATGGTGGTAGTGAAGAACATTTTGGTCCCTCAAGCTCTGGACTAAGTTTGAAGAGAATAATGAGCATAAATATGTATTAAGAAATTATCTTTGTGAAAGACTTTCTCAACTTGCTGTGGGGCACTAAAATATAAGGTATAAAGCAGGCCAAGAGATAAACACATTATTGTGTTGTGTTATCATAATGAAAAGTAGATGGAAAACAAAACAAACAACCCTGCACTCAACTAAAGATATGTATAGACTCAACTCCTCTGTTTTTCCTCTGAGGCTTTATAAGTGTTTATTTTATGTGCTCAGTGCAACAAATTACACATGATTAATGCCTTTCCTGCCAAAAACTTATAAAGCGCAAACAAAGACACAAAGAAATTAGAAGTGCAGTGTTTCTTGGCCAGAAACTGGAGCATGCCTGTCAATGTGGGAAATCATGTTTAAAATGCTTTTATTAATGGTGGATGCACTGAGATGCACTACAGGGAACAGCACAATATACGACCTGCAATGAGACTGGGCTTTAATTTAAAAAAGTGATATTTCTGTTCCAAACACTTTCCTATTTTATCTTTTTCTCACTATATGTCATGTCCCACAGATGACACTCTATATAATTGCCTTTTAATAACTTCATACTGTTCCAGTAAAATGGATAGTAGTTCATTTCAGTAGCAGCTTTGTGGCAGGAAGTTGCAACACATTGCACAGAAAATACTGTGCAAATGTAATGATAGAATAGAGGTTAAAGCAAGAATACCCTGGAAACAATGTCGGAAACTCAGCCCATCATTACAACTTGCTTAAGAGTTGCATCAGTCCTCACACAAAGAAGAATTAGATTTGTAATTCAGATGAAACCATCAGCTCCGATTTGTTTTGATGCACGACTCTCTATTGTTGTAGACCTAATTAAGTCCAACATTCACTGCTTCTACACAGTTGCAATAATGATGGTGCATCAAATTGTGATTTAGTTTATCCATGATCAATATTGTGAGCCTTTACCCCTCATATTCACTGGATATAGCTGGGTCATATTTCAAATGGTTCCAATGTCTAATAGAAGCATTTCAGAAGCAGAGCATTTAAAGTAATGTTTTGCTGACAGTTCAGTTTTATAAGCATATTAAATCTATGTGTGCAGCTCAGTTTTGAACAATGTGATAAATAATTGGTGGCTGTACTTTATTAATTCAAATTACTGTACAAATTTCACCATCTTATCTTAATTTGGTATCACCATTTTATTTCCAAATAGTCTATAATAGTCAAAGGAAAACCTGGCATAGCTTCTCCTCCATCACAGACTTCAGAGAAATTACATTAAAACATCAAAACAGTTTTGTCGAATGTACGTAAGGATCAAATTAATCATATGCAGGATTAAACATTACCTTTCAATATCTAATTAATGTGACAATGACTATAGTTATTTATATCCATTCACAAGAGAATTTCATGCTTCAGAGACATGGGCTGCAACAGAAAACAAAACATGGCACACTAAAATAGCAGAGCAGAAAAAGAAGCTCCACGTGAGCTATGAGCATGTGGACTTTGTTACACTTGCTAGAATGGTAGCAGCCTATCATCTCAGGCTACATCTGGTGTATGTTAGCGGTTAGCCTAAATGCAACATTGCTTGCAACTTAAATGGGCACATGAGCTGTTCAGTATCCTGCTACAATCACTGTGATACATTAAACATAAATAGTCAGACTAATTGGTGCATTAATTGAGGTAATTAAAGTCTCATTTTTGGTACGTATTATACATGTTATTTCAAGGTGCAATGTAGTGTATACTTTGTAAATATTGTGTTTCAATCATGCGTTTCTGTTGAGTTAAACATCTTGTATTAATCTACCCCACAAGCAATGCCTGCAGCGTTTTTGTCTCACAGTCTGTGTTGCTTCCCAGTCTACACACCCCAAATGAGCTCTTTGCTATAAAAAGGAAATATATCATTTACACACGTTCTCAGCAACGTGAAGAGGCTAACTATGATATGTCGACCTTTTGTCGAAGGGAGTGATAATACGGTTCTGATAATGAATCTTCCCTGTGATGGAAACAGTTTAATAAAGTCTGGTCACGTATAGTTGATGGACATGCACTTCCATAAGATTATTTCAATAAAGTGACTTGGGTAATCCTACATTCAATCTAACATCTCATGCAGGAAATTAGCATCCGTCTTGATTCGAGAAGAGGATTACCATGCCAACCTGGCAAAGGTCAAATTAGTTGTGTAGAAATGATTAAATATAGAGAGTTTGATAAAAATGTATGTGTGCGTGTATAGGCATCAGTCATACATTAGCAAGCAGTGTCTCACACACAAGCACACACATCAAATGAATTGCCATTCACGCAGAGTGGGTGTAATGACTCATAGCGGAGATGGTGAAGCCGACTGCCTGCAGAGTGAATGGGTTTATGTCTGAAGGTCAGATACGATGGCTCTGTGACAGTGATGATGAGTCTTACTGGTTTCAGCCCAGTGCATCTGGCATCAGGGTTTTTCCACAGTTGACTGCTGATGCATCTCCGCCTGACAAGCGAGGTGACACCACCCCAATTTATGAAGCCAGTCAGTATTCTTGACCACAAATAAAGTCTTTAAATTTGTGCATCTGAAACAAATTGTTTCTCCTACATCCAATAACCAATGAGAAGATCATCTTAAATCTCACTTTAATTGGGTTAGAGTACTTCAAAAGTACTCAACTGTAATTACTGATCATAGTCAAGATGACAGGCTGGTTAACATGGCAGTGACGTTGAATTAATCGGGATTTTACTTTGTTGGAAGGTAAGTTTCTTCTTAGTTAGATGTATGTTTCTTAACATGGTTAACATTTGCAGTGTCAAAGTAAGAAATTATCAGATGTACATCAAATATAGCATATGATCTTCTTTCCTATCCTCCTATCCATCTATTTTCAGACAATAAAATATTGGATAGAGAGATTATCCCACTTTTTGACTTTGAGTAAAAACCACTGTACAGTGACTGAAGGTGTCCTACAGAGTAATGAAGAGAGAGTGGGTAATGCAGTAATCCTTCATGGCGATTGCAAAAATCAATCCATCTCATTTGTTGACTATAGTGAAAAAGATAAGAGATCATTGTTTAAATCTGCTTAACGGTGGATGTGACCACAACAGCCTTGATGTAAAATCCCTCCACTCTGAATACAAATGGTAACAGCTCAGAGCTCCAACAAAAATTCATTTTTATTAGTGTTAAAAGCATGAATATTCACAAATAAGTCACCTGCTGGTAATAGTACATCCATTTCTGATAAGAATAAACTGATAAATACAACTCACTGAAACATTATATATGATCTGATCTGATCTCTAATCTCTGTGTCTAACAAACAAATTTAATTTAGGTGAAGGATAAGCAGTGCAAAGACTGTTAAAAGCAAATGGGGATTTTGGACAGACTGCTACAGTATTACTATGTCCACAGGAGGAGCAGGGGATTACGGCTTTAGCCTCCCTTGGTATGGTTAAGACCTTTGGGATATGACAGCTACTGCAGGGAGGACAACATGTTCTGAGCAACAGCGGAGCAACAGGCCTTCTGCACCTGACTGCAGCAACGATTACATGGATTTAGGCTGTTCTCTTTTGCTGCTTGCTTCGGCTGCTTCTATCAATGTGCAAAAAATATACAAGTAGCAAGGCTAGAATAAATCACAGAGGAGAGAAAAGTACTGTAACAAATTTCTCGACATAAAGAATTACCTTTTTATTACCCTGCTGGTGAATTTAACAAAGCAAATTAAAAGTACTTTATTTCTTGCTGAGAATTCAATGATGATATTGATACCACTCTCATGTCTGTATGGTTAAATATGTAGCTGTAATCAGTTAGCATAGCTTAGCATAAAGACTGTAAAGAGCTGGGGTTGTCATCATGTTGAGGTTGCCAAGCAGCTAGCCGAAACTCTAAAGTCACTGCACCCGGAGAAGAAATAGTCCAAGAAATAACCCCCCACCGCTACACTCTGGAATCCGTTTCGTCTGACACTGGACAGATTAAGTTAATTAGATATAATGTGCCAATTTGTGGATTTATATTGGTGTTGGTAAGATATCTTATTATCTGTGGACAGAGGCTAACTGCTAATGTTTATGCTAAGCTTAGTTAACTCTCCTGTAGCCTTATATTTATTACACAAGTGAGAGGGCTACTACTCCAACACTGCTTCAGAGCAACGGGTACACACTATTGCAACATAGAAGTCATGCATTAGACTATTGTTTGGAATGAGAAGTGGTTCATGTGGAAATAGTCGTAATGGAAGTTTTGATACTTGTGGTATGCTTGTTTTTGACTCGAGGTTGAATCAGAACTGATTGTATCTGTTGTGGATCCATTCTAAATATGCTGTCCTCTGTGAAGCCAACAGTACTGTAGGTCTCTGACTGAACAGCTAAAAAACTATTGACAGTCACCTATTGCTCATCACAAAGCCCCTACACATCCATCACAAGCAGACACAGACCTTTTCACTTAATTTTGCCTGTTTATATCTCTTTACTAGTTTTATTAGTACATATACTTTGGCAACATGATCTAATTCTAATTGGATTTGCTACAGCTTCATTTCTCACACTTGAATCATGTTGTAGTAACACTGCTCAGTAGAGTATATGCATATATGCAAGTGGTAGTCTAGGGTCAGGAAACCAGAGATTATGGAATTAAAGCAGAAAAGGCTACTCATTGCCACTAGAAACAAAGCAGGAAATGTATCCCTGCTGGAGTCCAAGAAGGACAAACAGCTACTTTCATCTCAAGTGTCAGGGTATATTTTTAGCTGCTGCTCAGGAGAGATTAAAAGTCCTTCCTTGGTTGTTTCTTGTATGCTGAAAATAATTCTCGCCTCATTCTTGGGAGATGGGTGGGGGCACAGAGGGCTACGTCGAGACTGTGGCCTTGGCTAGCGTTCTGTTGATTGCCTTTGTTGATTTGATTTGTGTGTGTGTGTATGTGTGTGTGTGTGTGTGTTAGAACAAGGCAACCGATGCTTGATGTGGTTATTTCATTCAATTATGTTGTCAAGAACTTGTTCCTCCTGCATGAAGAATTTCTCCAATATTGTGCTTAGCTAAAACTCTTCATTTGTAAAACATACCAGATGCTTGTCAAATTATTATTCATTGAAGATGTTCTGATCTGTAACTTTAAATGCTTCACATACTCTCTCACTTGTGGGTGTTTCCATATATCTGTATGCAGTACAGACAACCTGAACAAGAACACGTGTGATTTCTCCTGTGAAGCCTCTGAGTTTTCTGTCAAGTGTCAAGTGTGACACAAATTAAACATCATTGAGCAGGAAAAACATTTGTGCTCTATGAAACATCCCCTGTGGCATATTTTCTGTATCTATTCTGGACATTCCATCACATTACATTAAAAGCTTAACTTTAGGGGTAAAGGAGAATGTTGCACCAACAACACAAAATATATTAGCATGGCAGTGTGAACAATAAAGGCTGTATGGGTTGTATTTTGGGTCAACCTTATGAACACTTTAGCATATTTTGAATTTTTTATTTTTTTTTACTACAAAGTCAACCAAACAACTTTTATTTAGTTGTGAAGACAAAAGAAATGGAAGAGATGAATTCCTAAGGCAGAAATGTTGAGAGGTCAACGTTCTCAGAAAAACTTGGTGATTGAGTTTCCTGTCTGGCAGAGAGCCGGCTGGCCACGGACAGCAGCATGTGAACTGAGGCCAAACACTCCCTGGGCAATAATCAATCCAGACAAGTTTTCATTCCTCCCAGCGAGGGACACCAACAGAGCTGACCTCACATCTCAAAGGCAGACACATCCATACCTGGCAGAAAGTGAGTAATCATCACAGGGGGAGGCTGATTATTTTCCTTTCTCCCTGTTCACTCATGAGAGTCCAGTCATCCACTCTGCCTAAAGCAAATTATATCATTACTGTGATATCAAATAACACTATGCCATGTTTCCCCCATGAAACCAAGACTGGTGATAAGAGAGCTGAATAACCTTACCAATATCAACTTTTATAATAATCACCATAGCTGAATATGACATCCAGATTTTCCAGATGGATTAAATATTATCGTATAATAAGTAATAAGATAACTGACAGTAGTAAGATAATATAGCCATTGATAATAATACATCTGTATCTGCAGTGGTAATATTTTACCACTGCAGATGAAGATTTAAATGATCCAGACAGCAGAATAAATTAATTCTTTTCTGCAGTTTGTTGCACCATGCTGAACCCAAGTTTGACCTTAAATTTGAGTGTAAAGTCAAATCTAATTGGCAATTTGTTCAGTTTTGCCTAATCTTCTCTAGAACTGACAAATTGGGTTGTTATCAAAATATTGTCACATAAAGTGATGTTGACAACTTGACAAGCGAGTGAGTATTGAGCAGTTGCGAGCATGCAGGGAAGGTTGAGCTTATGCTTGTCACAGCCCCATGCTAACAGGAAATGCTCCCTCCTCCACTTGCCGATACTGTTCTGTGCACTTGAATCACATGCATGTGTCTGGTTTTTATGTGGTTTATATGGGCTAATTAACACCATTGTGATGCAGCAGCATTCAGGTAAAATGAGATAGAAACACACCAGTTAGAAATGACAGAACATACGACATCCAATCAAAAGGCAGAGCAACTACAGGGGCAGAGGAGGCAACCGCCCCAGGGCCCAAACTCAGTGGGGGTCCTGCTGGGGATGTAACAATAGTACAGTTTAATTTTAATTTTTTCAATTCATTCTCTATGGTAGGTCTTATCACTATGCATGTAATGCCCCTCCAACCGCAATGTGGAATGCAATGACAGGATGGTGCTGTCTGTATTGCCACTCTTTGACTCCACGGGAAGGAAAGACTGCAGAAGTAGTGGTTCAAAGTTTAGGAGTAATTTCACTGAAAACTTTATTTGAAATTAGTGTATTTTTATTTCTGTGGTGATTGAAATTCACAAGGATTTTCTTCGTTCTAGCTGGTATTCATTTGCTGGTACATACTGTAGTAAGTTTGTTCCTCACATTTATTCAGCTGTTTCTCCATCCCAGATGAATAGCAGGAGACAATGTTGTTTTATCTCTGAATTTTTGCCTTGTACCTTCACCCAAGCAGTCATATTACTTCAGTTTGAGAAGTGATTTTCCTTCCTACTTCAAAGAAATGCCCAAATTGTTCACAATACCAAATTCAAAATGCTTTGAGCATCCTGATGCTGAAGTGAAAATGTTGGAGCTCACATGTTTCGACTCAGAAAACAACTCCAAGCCAGGAGAGGTTGTGGATGAGTTCCACTATTTCCATACATTGTATTCTGAGTTAGCTATGTATCTTACTGTAACACCAATGCATATCAGTTCTCATTGCCAGTGACACTGATCAAGCATACCCACATGTAATCACTCTCCAAAGAATTCACAAAACTATTCCCATCAGCAGCACCAGTGCAGAACAAAGTTTCAGTCATCTGAGGCTCATTAAAGCCTATTTGCATTCATGCATGGACGAGACGAGACTTTCTAACCTCACTCTGCTGGGTGTTGAGCAGGACATTAAACATTGACAAAGACAAAGTGGTTGGCAGGTTTGCCACCATGAAGGAGAGAAAGATTTAAAAGTTTTAAAAAGGGACCATGATATGGACAAAGTATGTTAAACTGTTCGGATTATTTTGGTCTAGGTCTCCACTAAACTGCAAAAGGCTGAGAAAGGTGAGTGAAACATCCATAATTAGTCTTTATTCATTTAAATTTGGGAAGCCATCAGCCGGAATGTTAGATTCATCTGTGGTTTAAGTCCATTCTTACCACATCTCAGCACCTGTCTGTCTGTGTCACTGCCTCTGGTGTTGTAGACAGTCAACTTTGTATTTGAATAGGTTTTGTATACTGTTGTATCTATTTTATATTTGAATAAGCCTTGTATTGTTGTAGACCACTGTGTCTACTTTATGTTTATGTTATTCCTGTGTGAGAAAGACGTGCTGAGACAGTGCACCTGGCCTGCTGCTGTCTATTGGTGGTTGTGCTGAACCGTTCATCAATCAGTGCATGTAGAGCACTGCATGCCGTCCTCGCCGCTGAAACATTTGAACGTGACTGGGAACCCATTTTCTATTTTTTGTTCTTCTGAAGAAGCTTGTCTGACTAATTGTGCTCTCTGTATGTTTTCTGATACATACAAAAGACTTGCTCGGCTCAATAACTGACAATTTGTGTTTGTGGATAATACAAGACAAGACAGAACAAGATAGCATAGCATAGGACAGGATATATCCGCTATTTTACAGTTATGAATTTTAAATCTACTATCAGAAGGGCTCCTAGAGAATGTGATGCCCTCTGTGCACTGGGAGTCTAGCTCCGCCCCTGCATCCTGTGTGAACAAGCTTATATACATTCTGTGTATCTTTAATTGCTTCATTAATCAATTAATGGAGCAATAGTTTGATATTGCCTCTGTTGTATATTGATGTTTTTTGATAGAGTGATGATGGCTATAGCACACACACTAGTCAAGAATGATTACTCAACAAAAGTGAAACTTGCCAAAAACATTCCTATAAGATGCCCAACCTAAAATTTCACCAACAAAGTGACACTAGGCAATAATGCCCATTGTCAGTGAATGCAACCAACCCTAATCTGTAAATGTCAGTTTCATTATAAATATTAAGGGATTCAGTCTATCACAGGAAAACTGGAGTAAATATCAAAGACATTTTTTTCTTTGTCTCTTCTATTAGTCTTTCTAACCTTTCTGTCATGGCAACAGCTAATAAGAAATGACTAGGTTAATCCACTGTCATTGCTTATCTCATCGACTAAGTTAAAACAAATGACGTTTAAACTTTAATATAGCAGGAGCACCTGTGTGACCCACATTATTTGTTCTTTTTTCCACACAAAAACACACTGCTTGTGTAACCCAGCCAATATTTCTTAAACTGAGTTTAAGCTGTGTGGGAAATAGTAAAAGTGCACTTACAAAATGAAACATCACTTTAAATCAGGAATTTTAAAAAAAGAAAATTTCCAATAAAGGCAGCAGTGGGAAAAGCACTTGGCATTTCCCTTCATAGATGAGACTGTGCCCATTTCAGCTTGATTCTTAGTTTGTCAGAGAAATCCATTAGCCTACAATTTACTGCTCTCCTGCTGCACTGTCAGAGTGAATAGGGATGGTATGTGGGTGTCTTTGGAACGGCACTCATTAAAATCTTTTTATCTTACCTAACACTTCAAGGATTCAACATGAAATAGCGCTGACACAAGAAAAGAAAGATTGTTCAACTCTTGAGGGGTATGTCAGGACTCTTTCCAAAGCTTTCTGGGATCTCATTAGACTATTGAAGTATGTCTGAAAAACATTATCTGCTGGGAATGTATGCGTTTTGACAGAGGATTGTCCAAAAGTGCAGCAAGTGGTTGTAACCAAGATGAAAAAATATGTTGTGAAAACATGTTACTCTGCAGTTTTTCATGTTGTAGGGTTAGGGTTATAGGGTTAGGGTTAGGCTTGCGTCGTCTGTAGGTTGATATTTGTAATTTTGAGTGAAATAGCTAAACTATTTGGTGTGGATTATCATGAAATTTGGTACAGCATTGCCCCCCAGAATGACCTTTACCTTTTATTTGGCACTGGCATCAGGTCAAATATTCAATATTTCCAATCATTTTAAGAGGTAATAATTTAAATGAAAAACATTTTAATCAGACTCAGCTGTACTTTGTGTTTAATGCTAAATAGCTAAAAGAGAACTAAGCATAGCTGTAGATAATTAGTTTTATTCAAACATTGATCAACTGTGGCTACATACAGTAATGTGATGAGAATCCTCTGTTATTTAATATGAAATTACCAAATACATTTTATATAAATCTTAGACTGCCAGTACCAAAGCAAGTTTAAGGTAGGAAGAGATGTGTGGGTGTTGGGACTGGCCCTTATTTCTGCAGATACGAACTTACAGGGAGCCTTTAAATTGGCAATTGAGGCTGAAAAATGGAAGAAAAAGGTTTAATGCTAAAAGTCTGGTTGATAAGTAAAGAAAACAATAAGTCATAATCACCTTACATACCCACGCACAGGTTAAAAAAAAAAGAAAAAAAAGAATACATGTTCACACATAAAACCAAGGCTACAGCAAAAGGTTCTCTTCATTTTAATAAACCAGCTTTGCAGAATTACATAATACGATTACACACACGGATAAACCCACGTCTTGTCTTTTTTTCTGTCTCTTGACAAAACAGTCTGTCAAGTCTGGCCAACAGAACACAAACTCATAGCTAAATCCTTTTGTTTAAACTAACTGTCAAGAGTTAAATCACACACATACACACACACGACTGCAAGTACTGGTTGCCACATGCACCAGCTAATAATTTCACATTCCCATTGATCAGCGGGTGGCAGTGCAGTAAAAGACAGACGGCTGGGCTCTGTTCTGTCAGATGCCATGTAGATTGGGCCTGATTAGAGCTCGTTTGCAGGATTAAAGAGGGGGAAATGCACGGTGTCAATGGCCATGACTCCAAGTCCCCTCAACCCCCTCCCTGGGGAGCAGTTCATTGGCTGCTTCTGAGCACAACAGGGAAGACTGAGATCTGAGAAACAGGCCAAAGACCTGGCTCTGTCTGGGAATAAAGACTGAGACATCAATAGCTCCGAAGAAAAATCTCTCTGGCTCCTCTTGTCTTTTCTTTTCCCTCTGTTTATTTCCCTGCTCCACTCTCATGCTTTGTAATTGCAGTCTACAGTATCTTGCTGAGAAAGTCAGTGAAAAGTTAAAGATTTAAGTATTAATCAGATAACTTTAATGGCTCTTTGGTCATTTCTCACAGAGGGAAAATATTAAAAAAGACAGGAGCAAAACAGCTGGCGTGAACAATCTGTCTTTAGACCATCTGTTAGACATTTTCACTAAACCCCGGACTCACTGCAGCATCACTGAGGATTCTCAGACTTCTATTTTACATCATGTCTGTCGGGAACTTTAGAAACAAATACGTTTATGCAAAAGTATTCTGCATACCTTTAGTCTTCTGTGTACAGGCTTTGATTTTTCTGAGAGCCAATTTTCAGCTCTGTATAGTGGAACTAGGGCTATGAGGAGATTAGGGGGACTAGAGATGAAATCCTCACTCTGAGCTCAAATTTTCCATGCACATAGCCTAAATGCCTTGGAGATGTGTCTGTAATTGATTTATATTTTTTCAATTTTATCTCATAGCTGAATCAGCTCAAACTTCTTGGTGTCCTTTTTCAGGATTTTAAATGTTTAATATGCACACAGAAAGAATGATCACATCCGAATTAATCTTTCACAAGCCAATTCTTGCTGCACAGTACATGGTTAAGATGTTCTCTAAGCTTCTGCATTGGTTTATTTGCTGTATGTTACAATCAATACAAATGTATGGTTTCTTGATTTGTATTACCAAGAGCAATTAAGTTTTTTTGTGTGAAGTCAAACTGGAGGTGTAAGTTAGTGATAATGTAAGTTCCACAGAAGATATGATACCATGTGCACGTAGTAAGATACATATACAGTAGGTGAGACATTTCATTCCTTTAAATAACATTTCACTGGACATATGTGCTCCATTAAGAGGAATGATGTAACCAGTCCTGTTGCAAGACATTTCAATGAAGAGCAACATCCAAGTTTGTCTCAATTGTTTACAGGTGTGGAAGTGATTAATTCTAGGCAAAGAGGGGGTGACGTCAGTTTTCTAAGGAAAAACATACAGCATAAAACATACAGCATAAAAACCCCTACCAAAAAAAAGAAAATCCAAATTGCTTCTATTGTTTTATGATGTGTCTTGTTGCTCTTCCTACTCTTTCTGTATTTAGCACTTTATAAAAATAGTGTTTTCAAAGTATGCCACATCAAACTGGATTACACCCTCTTCTGTACAAACTTGAATACCACCCCTTAGTTGCACTTCTCTAGTTAATGGACTAAATATGGTGTCACCCATGTCCCTTATTGGACACTCCTATTGCCTCTCTGCCAATCTAGGATGACAACTGGCCTTAAGGCACATGACAATTTACCCAACCCATCTGTGCAGGTGCCCTATTTTTTCTGCTTCATACCCTATTTAAATGTTTGTCATGTGTTTTATGGTGACCCAGATGAAGGCCATAAACTGAGAAACATTGGTCTAACAATAAAATAGAATTTTTACTTTATTTAGACTTTTTTCCCCAAAAGATTCAACAACAAAGCATACTGTCTTCATTAAATCCTCAGAGATCCAATTAGAGTGGAGATTGAGCCCTCTGTCTGACTCTACCTGCCCCACTGAAATAAAGCTTCCACAGAGGATTTACAGTAAATCCCAAGTACCTTCAAAAGGAGCCATAATATGACAAATATCCTTTTCAACAAGTTATTTTCAACAAGCTATTTTAACTTTTTATTTAGTCCTAAACACAAAGTACAGCTGAAGCTGATAGAAGTTTTGCAGGTGTTTGATCATAAAATAAGGTCTTGGAAAATTGAAATTCTAATAATTCTTGGTAATTCTTGATAATAATAGTATCATCAAAGACAGTAGGCTTCATCCTCTGGGGACCATGATTGTCTGTCATGGAAATCAATCCAGTTGCTGTTGAGTCTGCATCAAAGTGATGGTTCGACTGAATAAACCATCCCTGGTGCTACACTGCTAGCACTGCAACATGTATGTATAGTGCTTCTCTGTGGAAATTAGTCCATTACCAATACATTTAAATCAATGCAGACGCAGAAAATGTCCAAATTATAGATCATTAATTCTTTTTAAGGACCACATGAAATAGATGATATCCCCTGAGACAGATCCCATCAATATTTCCCATCTACATTCCCTAAACATGCCACTCATGAAAAAAACCTTATGGGGCTTTTGTTTCTGGAAGTTTAAGTCTGCTCTAGACAGACTGAAACCCAGAGCAAATACCAGGATTCACCAAGGCCATAGATCCAAGAAAGATGAGTCATTTTTTTTTTTTTAAACTTTAGCAGCTCTACACATTGGAGTCAAGAAGGTCTGGTGACGCATATTTTGTAGGTTACCATGAACCACACTCGAACCAGGTCCATTAAACACTTATCTGGCATAAAATACTCAAGAGCCTCAAAATAGTTCCAGGAAATAAATGGTTCAATTTTGCATATATTTACAATCTCTCATTTCAATGTGGGAAGGGTTTTTTTGCAAAGTGACAACCTAAACCCAGACAGCTTTATCTGCCAGAGATGAGAGAAAACAGGGAACAAATGAACCAAGAGACAATCTATTTATTGGTGTTAGTATTCAAGATACAACAACAACAACAACAGCACACGTTTCTTCCAGGCCTATGGAGAGACCCCCATATTTCAGCCTTGCACTGAGGAGAGCTATCGATTGCTGTGATGGCCCCCCAGGAGCTGCTGCCTGATAGATAGTAGAGCAGCCAGACATCGCTCCTCCAGCCGTCTGTATCCTCCATGGGTTCAGGACAAGGCCTATTCATCCTGGCCCCATCTCAGAGTCATATCCTTTTCTCTGTCAAGCCCATGAGATGAATACTCCCATTGGTTTTTCCATTGTGGAGATTGTAGGGCCCCGAGCTGTCACTGCTTTTATGCCATTCTTAAGAGCCCTCAGGCAGGAGAACATACAAGTCCACGCTTTGGCAAAGAATGAGGGAGAAAACACTCTGCAGAGGCAATAGCAGAGAAAGCACTCTGAGAATGAACAAGTAAGTGGGGATGCGAAACACAGCCAGACAGGAAGTGTACATTAGGGAGAGAAAAGAGCTCATCATGATGGCTCATTTCGACTTGAAAAGCATCAGACAAGAGGGCACTGCCATTTTGAACATGGTACTCTTTCCTCTTCCAATGAAGCAGCAGTTCAGACTGCAGTATCACTTTAGCTCAGCTTCACCGTGGGCCAGTCAAGCCCCTGGCCACTCATAAACAAGTTATGCTGCAATTAACTAACTGTGGTGAAGCGATAATGTAGTCATTATGCCATACTCAAACTGCACTGGAAAACTGCCTCTACCCCACTCATCAAATTTGAAAAGTCATTACAAAAAGACCCTGGAAGTGTCAGGAGGATATGGTAGAAGGACTGAAAAAAAGTTGGTACAGTATTTGCATATTTACAGGGTGACAGTTGTCCAGTGAAAACAGCAAGTTAAAGCATGTTTACTACCTTTCACCGTCTTTTGACTATGCCCCATTTCCTGTGTCTATTGCTGTGGACATCAAATAAATCAGAAACGCCATAAAATGTCACTTTTAATGAAAATATAGCTTGGCTGGAATGTCAAATGCAGTAGATGAGGCTCCATTCATTGCTGCTGAATCAGGCTTGAGCAGTCAAGGAAAGCCATAACGTTGGAAAGTCATTTCTTTTCAGCACAGCGTGGAGTGAGATAGCAGCATGCCATTACCAGGCACAAGGAACGCTCTGGACAGTTATTCCTCAGGGCAGCCAGAGAGGAGATAACATACACACATAATTTCAATCTCTTTGACACACACATACACCCACATTGTCCATTTCTGCCTGTGTAAAGCACTTTCTGACAGCATCAAAATAAAGTAAAGGGATGATTGAGGATGTAGTTAATTTGAAACAAAAAGGTAATTGGGTTGGGAACTGAAGTGAAAAGGTGAAAAAAGAAAGGGAAAAAGAAAGAAAGAAAAAAAAGAGACTTAATGTTTTCAGCAAGTAGCAAGAAAATCATCTTCACTGTAGTTCCCAGGATCAGGAATTGAATGCAATATTGAACAGCTGATGGAGGAGAGAGTAATTTCACTCGTGCCTCCAAACTATCAATAATTTACCCTTGCGTGCAAAGATGCACATGCATGAGGAGAAAGCATGCATATATGCACACACACATGCACACAGTTTTACTTTTGCTGCAGAGATTTTCAATAAGCTCAGTGCTTTCGAGGTTTATTTGACAAGATGAATTTAACTAATTTTTAAAAATCCTACTATTTCTAAATGATTTCAACTTTTACCACGCATGTTTGTCCGTCCACAGCATCTTTTGGCGACTGAGCAGGGGGCCCATTAGTCTGTGATGATATTTAAAAGGTGTCAAAGTGATGAAGTGGAGCAGTGTAAGACCTCCAGTCACTTCACAGGTCCGTTAAAGGCCATTGTGATTCAGCTAATGTGAGCGAACTGAACCTTTGGCCCTGTCACCGAGGCTGTAAACCACATACAGGGTAATGATATCAACATGAAAAATCACATTCTGTTCAAGCAGCTGTTTGCTTACTGCATGGTAGCACCACTGGTAAAGCTTTGATACAGTCACTAAAATGCCTCATCTAGCGGTGTTGCTTTGATCTATAAGAAGTGTGTTCCAGCACAGTTCCTATGGATCAAATGTAAGACTCATTTCTTAATTTCTGCTGCAATCCCCCCCAGAAATCATAAACTGCATTTCAGCATTATGTAGTTCAAGATACAGCAGTTGGAAATGTAATTTAAATATAGCTCACTTCGCAAGTTTGTGTAAATGGTCCATTCCCTTTGCTGATTTCACAGAGTGGTTATAGATCAGTGGATGTTGAGCAGGGAATGGCCTGTTAAGCTAAAAAACAGACTTGAGTTACAGAAACTCAGATTTGCTGTCAAGGCCGTTGCTGTTCTGAATTGTGAGGAGTCAATATTTGCTTTGTGTTCAGCTTATCTCTCAACCCCTTACTGGAAGCTTTGTCCAGGCTTGGAATAGGGCTAACAAAAACTATCCCATCCTTTTGCACCCTGTCACTTTTTAGTACCAGTTACACTTGGATAGAAGACCGTGATTACGACAAACATAGTGAGCATCATATATCGAAACAACCATATAAATATGTCATACTCCCGGTTTCTTTATCAAACAGGTTTTCCTCCTAGCGATGACCAGTTTATGTTGTCTATACAGGGTATGCTGCCTGAGTATAGATGGTGTTCTATCTATGTTGTATGTATCTATGTTATGGTGAACAGGACCGATAACCATTACATACCCTTAGTAACTGTCAAGAATTCTACTTAGGCTTTCACAACACTCTGGTCCCAGATAAACATAAGCCTGCTGTATTGAAGGGTTTTGGTAAGTCTATAAATATGGAGGCACACTGTTTCTTCTGGTCTAAACTAGTCATTAAATCACTTAAGACAAAGCAAGTGCAGAGAGAGGTCAATTGGCTATTAAGGGGATTGATATCTCTACCTTTATACAGAGGGTCATTGAGACAATGGAAGTTTAGAAAGTCATGAAATGTCAACATTGTAATGACTCACAAAAATGTCACATCAATCTGCCTGTTTATACTTTGTTTGAGCTTTAGATTGCATCTCATGGTCTCATAGTCAAGCATTGAAAAAAAAGCCAGTAGGTGAACCTTGAGTGTTTCTAATTAACATTGCTTAATTGGAGACAATGAGTGTTCAAATATCATGCCAGTGGTAATATTCTTCTGGATCAAAGTTTTCAATAATGACCAAATGACATCACAATGAACCTGCTTGCAAAATTAGAAAAAATAAGTCAGTTATTTTAATGCAAAATCTAAATGCTGAACTCAAAAGTATGTTACCAGACCACTGATCAGTAAGCAAATGTTAGAGCCAGTGAGGAACCTGGAGGGAGATATATATCACAAAGCTATAAAAACAGAGGGTATTGTTTGGTCCTCTGGGTTAATTAGACTGCTGTGAACCCAACAGATGAAGCTCCTTTGAAAAAATAGCCTTGTCTCAACTGATTAGCAGCCATACACACACACACACACACACACACACAAACACATACTGTATGAATACCAGCCCCCACAAATACACACTGTAAGCATTACGGTAGCATACACACACACACACACACACACACACACACACAAGAAGCAATTAAACAAGGGTGATGGTGGCCATTAGGGAATCGATGTGTCAACTGACCCAGAGGGTGGAGGACAGATAACATACAACGATTGCATACATAGCCCGATGGCAGTAAGCTCATTCTGTTTGTACATTACAACCCTGTATAGACTAAGCCTTGATGTCAGGATGTTAGAAATTTGATCTCAAGTTATGATAAGCAGCACTGGACAAATGGGATTGGGAAGGTAGAGGCTAAGTTCAGTATTCATTCACCAAAATTTCTATTTAAATATGTTTAAGCTAGTAATAAAAACAAGTAATAAAGATATCAAGGTTCAGATTTAAAGCGTTGCAGCTATGGACAATAACAATGGCACGAATCACAAGTCATCTCAGGTCTTTTTTTATGCACCAAGTTTTGTACTTTGATATAGTCCAACTTATTGAGGGCTGTCAACTCATGCATTGACCATGAGACTCACGCAACTGACACTTTTCACATGCTCTCACGCCACATGTCTATTTTCTCATGCAGTGAAAAACAAATTCATAACTGATGATGTCGTGGTGCAAAAATAGTTTACTTACAGCACATGGACAGACAAGACAGAGCAGCACAGCACACAACAGTGAGTTATTCAGACCATCAGTGGGAAAGTGATAAAAATACACAAATCTATATTTTAATGTGTTTCCATGCATACAGCTCAGAGTAATTTCAGTCAGTGGCTCTTCTGGCAGCTCTCTCTTTCCTCTCATACCATAGGCAGGGGTGAGAATGGGTTTCTATGGTTATGGAGATGCTCTGTGTTTCTATCACTCTGAAACTTTCTCCCAATTCATAGTTTTCACATAGCACCCTCGATCAAATTAATCTACTGCAGTTGGTGTAGAAATGCAGGATTTTTTTTTTTGTGTGGGCTGAGTGGGTAGCTCACAAATTTCAGTCACTGACCTTACAGATTTCAATCATGTTAAAATGACAGGTATGCAATAGTTATTTGTCCAATTTTATGAATTCGTTGGATGATACTGTGTGTAAAGTTGTAGAGCTCAGCTAAAGTTAATGCACGCTCATTTTATTATAATGAGCCTAACCCTAGCCCTGTAAAAAATTGGCAATTTAAAATCAAAACTTTTTCTGGAATTATTTGATTCAACTAATTTGACTAATGTGTGCCATATGCTAATTAGCATGTCAGCCAACAGCAGATACAGACAGTTATTTCTTGTTTTTATCCATGTGTCAGGCTAATATTAATATGCTATTATGATCATCACATTATGATCAAAGGAAGGCAACCATCCAATTATACAAACCAATTACTAGTTATCATTTCAAGCATCTTTGCAATGCACAAGGTTGAAATGAGAGTGACCCTTTCTCTTCGTATTCTTGCTGCCTCTCCTTTATTTCTTCCCAGATAAAATTCACAGTTTGTGAGCATGGGTATAACGTGTATGTGGACTGAACTCAAATTGAGTTTTTCAGAACCACTTCCAAATCCTGGCAGCTTCACGACTGACTGAGTGTGATGGCAGACGCAGAATTTTCGCCTTTTTGTTTCCTTGTCAAAATTTCAACCTGCCAATTACTACTGGATTCTCAGTAAAGAAAAGAAATAAGACAGGGCCACTCCATCTCCATCCAAGAAGGCAGCGGCTAAATTGAGATAAAACACACCAGAGCCAGGCAATGATGTCTGATTGCAGATTAACTGGAATAGACTGTCAAAGGCTTCATTGTCTGGATTTTAGAGCTATTAAAGACATCCGGGTGTCTATGTGCATCAAAAAGTGCTCAATCATTATATAATAACTGTGCATTTGAAGCCAGTGAAACTTTTTGTTCAATTATTTGCTTTTTTACAAGTTATAAACTGTAGCAGATAAATATTATTTTAAGCTATAAAGGTGGAAGGATGTAACTCTTATACAATATATTACTCACTATTCTGCTTTTAGTATTGATGTTTCATTTTTTCTCTCTCTGTAGTTCAGAGCTATGCCTTAAGGTTTTTGTGAAGCTTATATTGCCTGAAGCTCTTTATTCCTAGCTGTTTTATATCTGTATCTGTAAACCACATAAAAGGTACAATTTGACAGTTTACATTCATTGTCTGATTTTCTAAAACAGTAGCACCATCGATCATAAATTGGGTATATATCTGTGCAGACACTTAGAGATCTTGTATTGCATGATCTTTTATTTCCTCCTTCTGTAACCTAATTATTAATAACTTAAGACAAAATACTAAAAGAACATGAATGAACTGCATCACCTCTTATGCAAGCATCTTGGCCTCTCAGTTAGCTATTTATATTGTGATTAATCTGAAATGCCTGTCAAAAAATAGTATATCATTATGATTAATATAACTAATACTAATGTACTAATGTAAGCAGTGCTTTGTCAGTTTGTTCTGTTGGCTTACAAACAAGGCTTTTCAGCTTTTTTATAATTAAATATGACCACTATCAATGTAGGTGTTTTTTTTTAATTTGGGGGAATTCTTCACTTTTACTGATCAGCAACCTTAACAACCTGTTGTTAAATTATGGTCATTATGGGCAATGAAAACCTTATCTACTTCCACTTTAATTAAGCCTGCCATTGAACTGTCACCTGTTTCATCCTTGACTGATCTCTGCTGCGTCTCACTGGGCTGACCGCAGCCAGAGGTCTTTATAGCATGATTGATTATCATTAATGACCCAGTAAGACACCAAACTTTTCCCATCGTTTTTTAGCACCTCCACAGTCTGGAATATAATTACTTTGCTTTGAACGGACTGACTGTGATGAAAGCCATCTGTGAGGTCCCTACAAAATTAATGATAAATCCTTGAATATATAAAACAGAATAGTTTGTCAACAATAAAATTTGCAATAAACCTGTCAGCTTCTATGGCTGTGGATATTATATATAAAACCCTTCCAAACTCAGAGCATATGGCTGCAGTAGATTGACTAATGGCATGAAAAGCACAATGAAATGCTACATTTGCGTTTATCTGAGACAAGGTTTGCCTGCCTAGTGCCAGTAACCTACAGAACAAGAACCAAAGAACACTGCAATCCAAACTTCATCTACACCCCTCCAAGTGAGCAAATATGAAGAACTAATAATTATCAAGATTCCAGTAGACATCTCTGCATCCCCAAAGTGATATTTCTGTTGGAAATAAGTGGCCTCTGCTGTTTTCAGTACGACTGCTGTGATGGTGCTTAAGTTCACTGTGGAGGATCATTTCTGCATTCTGCACTGCTGATAAAGTCCTTTGTACAATTGAAATAGTAAGTAATGGCTTGCAGGTAAAAGCAGCAGCACAGCAAAGATGTGAGGTTGTAGCTCATAACTCTTCTAACATAACATGATTAAAAACACAGTAAGCCTGAGTCATTCAATAAATCCCAGTGCAGCAAATTAAATCTCAATATAATGGTTGAGCATTTTGGTATTTGCTTTTATGGCTGTTAAATAGCTAAACAACTAACAGCCAGTTTGCTTAGCTTAGCACAAAGACTTGAAACAGGGGGAACAGCTTGCCTGATCTGTTCAAACATAGCAAAATCCACCTACCAGCGCCTTTAAAGCTCACCAATTAACAAGTTATATCTTCTTAAACAAACAACAACCATACAAAACTTTCAGTGTAAAAACAACTATTTGTGGTTTTAAGGTTTGTTATATTCTGGACTATTTTTTGGCAGGGTACAAATACTTTCTTGGGTGTCATGGTGATAACGAGACTCCAAGAAGTCACTGGGCCCAGCTTTAGCTCCTGGCTGCAGCCTTCTATTTAATTGGCTGACCTAACTCTCAGTAAAAGTCATTTTACATTTACATGATGATTCAAAAATATGTTGTTCTTCTTATTCCTACAGTTATGTTTGAGCTTTATGGCACAGAATGATGTGTTCAGAGTTTCACACCAGAAGACTGCTTTCACTTTCATCTGCTGAAAGAGGAAAGTCTGTCTGTGCTCTTTGAAAACACGATTTTAAGGGTCAGGCCTATGAGCATGACTTGTGACACCATAATTATCTAGTTTGGAAGCCGATCCTTGTCCAGTATTCAACTTCCAAAAGTGTCATGTTGAGACAGTAGAAGACAAGCAGGAAAGCTTTAGAAATTACTTTTTTTTTTAAATTAGGGAGAAGGAGAAGATTACATTTTAAGGATTTTAAGATAATTTAATTATGGAATAACTATATTAGACACAAATTCTTATTTAAAATAGAGTATTTTAAGGGAGGGGATCTTTAAAAGGTTTACCTCTCCCACTTCAAAACAGCTATTTAACTTGCTCATCATTATTTGCAGTAAGAATGATGAAGTAGAATGAAAAGTCAAGCCTGAATTCAAGCTAATTCAAGTCTGAATTGCTCTCCGGCTCACAGGACTGATCATTTAACAGATGTGAGGGGACATATAATGAGAGATCCCTTATTTCATCATCTAGAGAGCTACTACAGTAATACCTAATTAACTTATTTGGGTTATTGCATGTAATAAGAACAACATATTGTGCTTCATTGATGCCTTTTCTTTTAGGGCAAATCTACCAAATCCAATAACCATATAATTAAAAGGAATTACAATTCCACATAATGTAATATTAATGTGTCTTTCAAATACTTCTCCAAGGTACAAACACTAAATGCCTCCTACACAACTTCAATTGCTTGAGAAAGGTCAGAACGCAGGGTTGCCCGTAATGCATTGCCCCTGGAGCAGCCTGTGGTTAAGTGCTTCAGGTCAATGGCACTTCAATTGGAGGAGAAGGTGTGAGGAGCAGCGAGCAGGGAAGCATTATCATCATGTTCTTGCAGTGAACATAATCCGCACTGGTTGCTGCATATTTCAGACCACCAAAAAGCTTTCACCAAGACACAATTTCTTGAAAAAAAAATTGTATAAGTCATGTCTCATCTTTGAGTTTTATTTTAAACAAACAAAATAGAAGAAAATTTGCTCATTCCTCTTTTTTTATTATTTTTCATGCTTTTAATCAAAGAGCAAGTGTATTAGTTACTGTGTGTGTGTGTGTGTGTGTGTGTGTGTGTGTGTGTGTGTGTGTGTGTGTGTGTGTGTGTGTGTGTGGACCCTTACCTTGAATATAAATGAAGGAAAATGGCAAAGAAGGAAAATAAGGAAAATAATATAAAGAATATTTATTTTTATGTATGTATCTTTATATACAATATCTATATAATACATATCCAAAAGTCATATACTGTACACACACTGTTGTTCATAACTCAGTTTTATATTTGTTAATATTATATTTGATCTTTTATCGTTTAAACTCATTCCTAATCATCAATAGTGTCAAATTCCATTATTAAATCTATAATATTAATATAATACCTCTATAGTATATTCCTTATTTGTTATTGTTGTTGATTGTTCCATCACTGTCAATGCAGATTCATTACATCTAAAAACCATATTGATAGTCCCTCTTTGAACAAAAAGTTTTGAGAACTGAAGGAGAGAAACTTTTAAAATTGCCCATCTGTAGATAGAAATTTCCTTTGGTCTTTTAATTTTTGGGGGAAATATTCCTGTATGGTTACAGATATGTCTCAGCGGTTTCACAAATTTTTTTTTTTTTTTTACTAATGTCATGTTATTATCTGTACAATCAATGGATTTTTCTTCTTCAAATTGCATACCACGTCGATTAGTTCCTCCTCTTCAACTCTCTTCAAATGCATTTCCATCTGCCAGCAATTGAAGCAAATTATCGGATAACGTGGGAGATTATGAATAGCTTCTCTGCTATTTCCACCTACAGTAGGTAGATTAAATGTGACTCTGCCAGAGAACCAGACAGCACAGATCCTTATGTTTTATACAGTCAGATATGTAAAAGACTTGTTCAGTGGCACTTTATGATAAATTATTAGTTTGGGAGGAATACATAGGGACAATTGATAAAAATAAAGTGTAGTCTGATTCCCTCACATCCACTGTATAATCAGTATCTTTCTCTCTCTTCTTCTTTTTTGGTGTTGAATTGAAAAGAACAACATACTGCTACTGTCAAACCAGCTCATTAAGCAAAGGAAATCCTCTCTACACTACAAAGTCATTCTTTTCCACAGGTATCTCTCTGCTCCTCAAGGTGCTCACTACCACTACCACCTCGCTTAAACGGTAACGTTGATCGAAACAGCCCTATCTTCTGCAGAGGAAAAAAAAAATGCCTCGTCTCCTGCTTGAAATTTATTCACTTGCCCCACACTTCGTATTTGACTCCCTCTGGCATTTCTCCCTGCCACTCTGACAAGCAGCATTTCTTCTCCTCTTGAAAATAGTCTTTTTCTCTGAGGTGGAAGAACGAGTGCGACAAGGGAGGTGCCTTTGAAATTAGGCTTTAAAAATGAGGCCGGGAGGTGGGCGAAGGCTTTTGGTTCCCAAATGGTATCGGTAACAATGAAATAGACCTTCTCGTTAGGGTGTCTATACAATCTTTCTCAGCAGTGACCCACGGGGGCTCGCAGTTCTGGTGTGCAAAAAGGGAAATTGACAGGCTCATTATAGCAAAACATCCAGGTTGTGCTTAAAAAGGGAAATGACAGTTCTATTTACCATCAGTGACACAGGAAAAGGCCTCGAAACAATCCACACACACAGTTACACACCTGTACAAACACCTATATATGTGCATGCATGTACACAAGAATGCAACCTTTTCCCCACACACAAGAGATGTCGTAACAATCTAATAGGATTACTTCATTTTGTCAAGAGCATGTGTCAATTGCCGTGAAAAGCTGGATGGATGCACCCTTTATTCATCATTGATTCTCCCTGAGCTAATTCCCCAGACGAATCGCTGTGGCAGTCTGCTTTCCACGAATCTTGTCATGCCTCGCAGGGTTTTAAAGAGGAGCACGCCGCTGCCATGCCTAGAATGCTTTCTCTTAGTTAATGGTTCAAGGAATAGGTGCATGATGAATTTGTCACAGGAGGCAAAATGATGAGAACATACATAATGAGAGTGAGTCTTCCTATGGATATTAATGTGCTGGGACATAGATTGTTTATTGTTGTTGTTGTTTATAGTAAGGTGTATGTAAGTTCTTGGGAAATGTTAATTAGATAAGAAGTATAGTACAGAGCTTTCTGAGAATGAGCAGCCCCTGTGTGCTCCTAATGAGTCTAATAAGATACATGAGGGTCTAGTTTTAAAAAAAGAATGCAATGAGGAGTGAAGTACTATTGTTTCATATTACACTGAGAACTGTTAGTATGCAGCTGAAGCCAATGTTGTTTATACACTTTCTCATATTCTAATTCACTTTGTCTGGCATAAATTGTTTTTACAAGCTATGTTTTTTGGCATTTTGTGCTCCAAAATGACTAAAACCAAATGAATACAAACAAAATGAATACAAAATGCAAAAGATGTTAGAACGTCTATTTAACTATGAAGCTAAAGCACAGTGTAGTGACTTAAATCTTAAAGCTTCTTGCAGCATCCATTATGTGGCATGTGTGCACTGATGTAGAGAAACCATCATATCATATTTCCACAACAAAAGGAAAATTGAGTCCCATAAGTCTCAAATAGCAGCTGTTACTAACCTACTGACCTTTATCTCCAGTTAATCAACCTATGTTCAATGAAGGAGAATCAGCTCAAAAGGACTTCATACCTATATATATTTCATTGTTTAAAGTGGAAACAGACAACTTTTCAACTTTCCTCCTGTAGCGTTTTCTACAGGTTTTATTGTTTGCACCGCTGTCGTAAGGACAACTGGATTGCTTTCCATTTCCTCAGAGTCTAGCACTGTGTAGAAATGATCAACACCACTTGGGAAATAAGAGAGAAGATAGAAACATGTTCATTGAAGAGGTAAATTGTAATTGTCACAATTTTATATTGAGTTTGGGAACAGGCAAATGCTATTGTAATGATGTGCATTGCATAATCATAACATAGCTTGAGTAATGTTATTGCTTGGTACAAACAAGTGCGTGCAGCAGGAGTTAGGGTTGCAAGAGGGAGTAAGAAAACATTATGGGAAAAAAGTGGGTTCAATTCATTTAGTCTGTAATGGAGATAAGCAAACTTTTTTTTTTTTACAAAATGAAAGGAACTATAGCAGATGAAGTGTTTAATTAGTCTGAAAACCAGCACACACACACACACACACACACACACACACACGATACAAATGCAAAGAACAATATCCACGAGTCGAAAAAGCATCCTCACAAGGGAGCATTTCTCTGCTCCGCCTGCACAAATGAACAGAGGGATGTGACAACCCCAAGCTTGACCCGCCCTACGTACTCTCATCTATTCGCTCATTTGTCAAGTTGACTTGAGGCAGAGATGAAATAGACACTCCACTCCTATGATTGGTCACTTTAATTATTATTTATAACTTTTCGACCTTCACACTTTGGCTCTGCGCTGTTCTCTATGCCCTGAAAAGAGATAATCCTATACTACCTCTTAGGCTCTCTCCATGTGTACAGAGCCTAAGACATAGATCTGCTCTCCTCAGTTCCTGCTGATCGACAGCAGGTCTTCACCGCTTCACGTCTTTAGCTTGTTGCCAGGCCTTTTCCAACTAGCACTTCTGGTTATTGCTTATCCCTGATGGATATTGATCACTTGCTTCCATAGAGGTTTGTCTGTCAGTCTAACCATCTGAATCCCTGCGCCACCTCCACCCTATGAAATATTAACACCTACTAGCAAAGGCCAATCTCATGGATCGATGGCTCTCGAGGTGAGTGAAGTGCTCCAAACTTTGAGGAGATCTGGATTTTTAGAAATCCAAGTTAGTCTGTAAAAGTCTAAAAGGTGTAATTTCTCTGCAAATAAATACTTATTCTGTAATTGTTCCTCTGCTGCACACTAAATTATACTTAGTTGTCACTGTTCAAGGAGAAGAATAAAAGTTATGTGTTTAATCAACCAAGTCATTGATGAATGAAGAAGGCTTGGCCCTGGTAAAAAAAAAAAAAAAAAACACTATTAAAATTTCAGGTTTTCAGCTGCAGCTTCACAAAGGCGTCTTATGATTGTTTTTACAAATCTTTGTCTTTTAACAGAATGACAGCTGGAGCAATTTGTTTCCAGCGTTGGTAACAATACAAAGATTAGAAGGATGTTTTTGGGACTGAAGCAGCAAATTAGCAGAATTCACCACAAAGCAACAGCAGTTTGACTAAAGGCTCACAGAGAAAAAGAAGATAAAGAAAGGATTACACAGGAGGTAAATTGAGAAGGCTCCGCTCTGTGTGTGTGTATGATTTGTAGCATAAAGAGTGATAGAGCTGTGATGATAAAAAAAAAAGCAAAAACAAAAAAAAACAAGGAAGAAGCAGATTGAAATGGGAAAAAAGGAGATACATAAAGAAAGACTGGGGTCATATAATTGAAGAAGCGTCATGCACTAATAGATCAGCCTGATGGTCTGATAGAGCAGGAAACATCTTCACTGATGGATGGCATGATGTCTAACATCTTAATGGTTTTTATTGATAGAGGAGGCAGAGAAGCATGGATCTATAAAATCTATTCTTATCTGGATTGTGTAAACACCTCTTCCATCTTCTCTTTTTGGAATTAGGGGGAATGCCATGCGGAGAAAATAGCTCCCGTCTAACTTGACAGATTTATCTGGATCCCACTCTTTTCTTCATCATTCTCTTCTGTTGTTTGTGTTGATGCTGAGCTACTCTCTAAGGCTCCCTCTTTACGTCTCTGGCGCCATGATATGACATCGCAAAATATGACAGTCTCTACTTTATAATTGCCTTTTGGCTGACTATGCCAAATAGTTATACATTTCTCTTCTTCTCTTCCCACTTTTCTGTCATTCATTCATTCTTTTTCTGTCAGTGTTGTTTTTCCCCCTACTGGCTTTCTTCCTCATGTCTGCCACCCTGATCACTGACATGAAGTTGCGCAGTAACAACAGGCAGCAGTCAGAAGTTTAAGCCCTAAACACATTTTCATTGCGTCATATTGAGTTTTACCACAAATTTACACAGATATTCAGAATAATGATGTGTTGCCTCAGAAAGTTGAAGAGGAAACCGGGGTAAACAATTGACAGAAGATGGCAAAAAAACACCAGATCAAAGGAAAGGAGATAAAAAAAAATGTTGGCACGTCCTGCGGCTTCTTGCGGCACTGTCTGTGTATTCTGCTGAGTAAATCTTTCTGTTATCCGCTGAAAAGCAACAGGGAAAACTACAGCGCACTGAGCTGTAGCACATTGAGTCAGATGTCTGAGGTTTGGCTAAAGTTGAATCTTAGTGTTGACAGTTTGCATTCCTACATGTTGGTTGTTTGGGTGCTTGGGTGCTTGGGAGCTTGGACACAGACAGAAAATGTAATCTTAACATGGTTTGATTTGGGAATTGAGAATTGAGTTTGAACTCTGAGCTAAACCTGTGTTCATTTTCAAATTAAACTCTCCCAGTATCCTAACAACCCCCTTTTAGATTTTGACCACTCTTTCTTTTCTTATATTTTTCAATTTGCAGTACCTTGTGAACCATTGCAATCTGACGTGATTCAGTCTATCCTGAGCAAAGCAACTTTCAAAAAGAAGCTATTGCAGCCAGTATAACACATCCAGTCAATTATGTTTATAATAGAAAGCAGAGTTGTGGTCCTGTGGTACCAGAAACGTGCAGGGTGGTTAACAGTCACAAGTAATATTAAATTATTTAAATGTGATTATACGAGCAGTGCAAGGTTCATTAATTATTCTCTATGTTATGTACAGTTAGTTTGTATAGGCTTATTCTTCATACAGACACATAATGTAGTTTTCAACTCGTGGTGACTGTGTGTTCATTCTGATTAGGCAATTTAAGTGCACTATCACTATGATTGCATTTGTTCATCATATACTGTACAGTATGTCATCAGCTGATTACACCCATCTTACAGTATCAGCTAATCACTGCCACCCTGTTATTCATTCATTCACTTACTGTTGATACAGGTTGCGGTAAACTCTCTCTCCACCACCACAAACTTTTTCCTGTAATGAGATCCTGTGCAACGCATTAAATAATTATGCCTTGTTTTGTGCAATGGTTTTATTTAGACATATATATATTTAATATATTGAATAATAATACATACGGGATGTTTTGTATATGATCCACGCAGAATTTCTTGCATAAGAGGATATCCCCAACTGTGCAATAAATAAATAAAATCCACAAACACACACATGGAGTAGAACCTCCACTATGATGTTGCTCTGCTGACTCACTGCTCGGTGGACTCAGTTCATATAATTTTTATGATTTTGCAGGTTACTATGATCAGGTGATGGCATAAGTAAAGGTGTGTATAAATTACTTTGCCTCACAGTCAGAATTAACTGGCACATGCCTTTGTGTATCCATTACCTAAAGTCTCATTTTATCATCACAACAAAGTTTCCGCAGTCTTACTTCAGTGTTGCAATCAACAAAGCAGGTCAAAGTCTAACACAACCCCCCCTAAACAAGAAGGAACCATTTTGTATTTCTTTTTCTATGTGAATAATTTATAAATGGTTAAGTTGAGATGAATAAAAAATGCAAACCATAACACAAAAATGACTTGCTCGCCTAAATCAGGTCAAGTAAGAGACACACTGTAAATATGCTTTTAAACATAATATCACTTGATAAACCCTGCTGTTGTATTACTGATAATATGGGATAGTTTTTTTTAAAGTGGTTGAGGTTGAGTATTTTTTTTTGGTGGTGGGTGGCGCAGAATGTGACAGTGCACCGTTTGATGGCTGGGTTCAATAATAAACTAGTTAAAAAAGGTTTATGAATAACAATGTTATAGAGTTCTTTGTAAAAAATTACACAAAACAAACAGTCAAGGGCCTATTATTGGGAACATTTGAGCTTCTGCAGAGTCCGTTAATTCAGCCTCTTGTTCAGGGTCCTGGCATCTTCACTGATGTAGCATTCCTCACAGCTATCACATGTGATATCATGATGATGTCATACACCACTTCAGTCCTCCTCTCAGGAAGGTCATCTCTTTAGAGTACCAGCAAAGATGTTAAGGTGTTGAATGGTTTGTGGTAAGTGCTGACTCCTTCAGGCTTGAAGACTCTGGTTAGCTGTTTTGACAGTTCAGTCATGTCAGAGTGTTCTGCTGCAGCTGTATTTCCACCGCAGCAACTTTCCCCGGGTACTAAGAACCTTTTAAGGAACTCAGTTCCTCAACCTGCGTTTCCACTGGAGGGATTAGGGTCTAAATTAAGTTCCAGGGTGATAGTTTTAACCCCCAAAAAGTCCCTGCTCAGGATGTAGTCCTTTCCAAAAGTATAGGAACTTTGAGGACGGGGTTTGCAGGGATGAATGTTACTGATGACTCAAACACACACTGCTTGGCTGCTTGATGCTTGTGTACCGCTTCATTCACAAAACTAGGAAGTACTGTAGTATCGATTTAGGACCATTTTAGGTTGAGGACATTTGTTGTCGGCTTTCTGACTTATTTTTAAAAAAGAAACAGACAACATTTGTATATGTTCTAAAGCAGAAGTCTTTGTATGCTGTCACATCCCTACACTAATAGAATAATAAAAGTAAAGTTAAAGGACAAGGTTGGTGATTTTCATATTTCGAGTGACATGTTCCTTTGCAGAGCTTTACTTAATGTATTTCTAATGCTCGTATTGTCAGATGTGAATTCAGCTAAATGAAATGACTGCAAAGAGAAAGACTGGAAAAATCTGTTAAATTAACAACTGCATGCATACAGTGAGGGTTATTTTTAATATTCCTTTGCTCTCTTTTATATGCATACCTTAAAGCTGCGCCCCCCCCCCCCCCCCCCCCCCCCGTCAATCATAAAAACTTTCACCACAACTTGAGCTCCGGCTGTAGGGTCAGCATCGCAACTGCGCCAAGAGGAACAAACTAAAATGAAAGCCATTAAACATATTATAGCCTTCTGTCGCAGAGCAGAGGAGGGCTGGCATGAGTCTCTTACCAGCATGCTAATCTATCAACAGAGCATGTGGAGAGAGGAGTGTGGCAGCTGGTACGATGTGTAAGTGTTACCAAGAGAAACACAGAGACAGTTCAGCATGTATAAAAACTTCACTTACATTATTGCACATTAGCTCAAATATACAGTATTGGAAAGAACTGTATAAGATAAGTTCAGGAAACTTTAATGACAGTCCACTTCAAGCATAGATGTTCCTAATAGATGATTATGGTTCAAAACATAGGTCCTCAACAGTCCTCACAACAGAACAGCCATAATCAGTGGCTCCAAACCTTACAGAGAGGACTTTCTAAGGAGTTGCATGATGCATTTGAGGAATTATAATATCATAAATAACAGAAAATGTATTTGACTCGCATCTGACTTGAAGCTAATTTGTATTGGATGATCCTCCCATGTCCTGTCTGGCCTGGAGATGCCAATGCATACCAATAGAAGGAGCTGCAGGATGTGGCTTGGGAGAAAAGTATCTGAGCTACACCTGCTTAACCTGCTGCTCCCTTAATCCTGGTCAGATAAGAAGTGGAAAATAGATGGATTGAGACTTCGATTTTCAGTTTTGCTCTATTTATTATTAGACCTTAGAGAGCATTTAAAGACTATTGGAATCTAACAATTTGACAAGGAATCATCACTTTCTTTGGTTGGGCTGTTCACAACTTATATGTAAACGGACTGCATTTATTTAGTACCACTCATAGCGCTTTGTATACATGAAACCCATGTGTCACAGGGACATTGCTTGACTTTAAAGGTCTAGGCACAAAGGTCTAACCTAACACATCGAAGTTTTCATAAGCTCATATGGGAATGAAATAATGAGATGACAGTTGGTGCGGTCCCATTACCACTGGTGCATTCAGAATCACTCCGTTCCCTGCAAATACAAGTGTAGCCAGCTTTGATGTCACGCTACAGAAGTAGGGGGCTCCTGCTGTAACATTAAGACACTCTTAACATTTTATGACTTTACCACAAACCATGTAGCTTCTGTCCTCCATTATATTTTATTTTTCGGTGAGAGGTCACAGTGAAGTCATGTGCCTGTATGTGTTTTGGGAAGAATAGATACTTTTTTTCCCAAAAGTTCAGCATTTCCTTTTAATACTTTTAACTACATGGTACATCATGGTACATCGTGGTACATCGTGGTACAACTTCAAAAATTACAAGGCACAGTACAACCATTGCCATTTTGGGGGCAATAGAAGTTCTGCAGCAACCTTTACTTTGAACTTGGAGATACTGACATAAAGCTGAACCTTTCTAGACTTCCCCACATTGTGCCTCCGGGTTACTTTTGAGTCTTGAGTCACGGTGGGTGGCACAAGGATGTTATTTCCAGGTTCAGTTCACAATGAAAGCAATCCTGTGGCGCTTCCAGTATTTGAGTCCGTATGTGTGAACAGAAGGTAAGTCACAAGTCATAATGTGTCAGCTGACAGCAAGCCAACCACGCCTGTCACATCATCCCTGCAGTGTTTTGGCTTCCTTACAGGCCATCTCACTCACTTAGGTTCTCTATCTTGACAAATGCCACTGCTCCTGTTGTTGTTGGCTTCATCAACCCTAACCTGCTTTGATTTTGCTCTCTTCTTATGGACCCTGGAGGGTCTGTATGTCTAAACTGATTCCCATAGGGGGGATTGCAATGTTCCCTGCTTGTTTTTTTGAGAGGATATTCTATATTGCCACAGAAAGAAGCACCTGTATAGCTGTACTATTACCTTTTGATGTCTGTGTCCCTGGCAGAAACAACACTTGAGGAGACTGGTTGATTCAAAAGATCTATCCCCTGTAACACTTCACTCACTTGTTCAAAGCTAATGAGGCTAGAACTCATTCACAAACTGTCCTTGTATCCACGAGTATCAGAAGTCTTTACCTACTGAAGATGGGTCAAACTTGAGACGAGGCTACAGTAGTTTTAACCCCAATAACTTCACATTTACTGAGCTCCTGAGTTTCTCTTGGCTCTTTTCCCAGTGGAGCTGAGAGACAGCCTGTCCTACTTCTCACTTTACTGAAGTATTATTCTGTGCCAGCAGTGAAACTAAACTGTACAATAAGAAACAGATAGAGAGGGGGAATGAGGGAGAGGACAGAGCAGTAAAAGGCAAAGGCTGGCTAGGGGGATGGGAGAAAAACTATAGAAAAATATAACCATATACAACTAATTTACAACAATTGATTTGTAGGAAACACCATAGCTTAAAGGTGTACACCGCCTCCATAAAAAGGTTTGTATTGAGCATATCTGCAAGACAGTATTTAATTTGTTTTCCCTTTTCCCAATATATCTGCTTCTGGCAACTATGATTAACATTTATATGGTTTAGTTTAGTTTAATTTATTTGACGTAATGAGGAAAAGAAATTCAATCACAACTATAAAATTGTGTCATTATAACACAATGAATTCAAAGATGATGATGTCGGAGTCCAAGTTACTCCATGACTGCATACTAGTGACTAACCAACACAGTAATAATGGATATCTTTAAGCAACTCAAAGCACGTTGTTAAGGTTGGGGAAAAGATCAAGGTCTTGGATGAAGCACAAGGCAGGACATTAACCTTTAACCAAACCACAGCATTTCCCAAGTTTGAGTGGTCTAAGCCTAACAACATAAACCGCATACCCAAACAATCCATCATGCTCTTCTCTTCATATGAATGCTACTTGCTGTGTTAACACTGGAAAAAGCAGCTATGTGCGTATCATACGGTAGCTCAAAGCTCATAGCCATATCTATTTTTTATGCTGTAAATAAATCCAGCATATTTCCTGCAGATTCTATCTTAATGTTGAACAATATAACATTGAGTGAACAAACAGGGTAAGTGTCTATTAAAGTGTTTATGTTCTTTGTCTTTTACGATGATAATAACCCTGAAAAATGAATGCTGCAATGATTTATGTAACGTATTAAGTGGCCTCTGTGATCCAAATGTGTTACAATACAACAATCTAATCTGCTCTTCATAGATCCATAATGCTCTCAGTGATTGTTAATCATGTATGAGGTATCCCTGAGTCATATCAATAGAAAGAACTAACTGAGTCTGAGGCTGTACTGAGAAATGCATGAAAAGCCAGAATAGTGCCAATACTTTGCATATTGTACAGTCTCTTAGAAAACAAAAAGGGAGGAAATAAAGCTGGTTAGAGCATAGAAGCCAAGGTGCGAACCACTACCCATCTAGGTTAAAACAGAGGAGAAGGAAGGCATACAGCTGAAGATTGATTGGGGTAGGCAGAAAAAGAGAATGAGAGGAGACACTAATGGAAAAACGATGTGTGGTGGTACTTCCATATCATCCATCAGTTAAGTGTGGGTTGTCTTTTCACTTTGTGTGTGTGTGTTATATTTTTGTGTGTCCATCCAAGTTCTCTAATGGACCCAGGGCAGTGCGAGGAACGTGCCTGATAAAAGTTCACATTCATTAATCATAACCTGCCACTTGGCGCTTCAACCTCTGCTACCTTGGCTCCAGCCGACCCCTGAGCTCCCTCAGACACTCGAGTAAAGCCCTATTATATTGTCTCCACTTCACCAAGACACAATACTGGCCTGGATCCATACAGCATTAGTTTCATGCTGTATGTGGCATTATGGTGGCTCATGGTGTGGACCAGTATAGCCAATTCAAACCCAACTTTTAGGAGATAGGGTTGCATGAAAACTGAACATGTGGGGAAACAGCTAGCCTAGCTTCGTCTAAACTACACAAATGCATCTACTAACACCTTTAACACATCTTTGGGGTTTTTAACAATTACTTCTATGCTATGGCAATTTCTTTGTGACATTCCAAATACAGAGTGGACTGCTGTACATGATCTTGTACACTACAGCTGCTCTACATGAAAATAACTTCACCCAATACAAATCTATCTAATCTGACACAAAATCCACACTGTAGCCATTGCATATATAACACATCCTGTCATATGCATAGATTGAATATGTTATCCAGAAGGATTAACAATAAATCTGCTGCAGCAAGTACATGAAAAATGCAGTGAAAAGGAGACTCAGAGCTCGGGATATTTGTGACTGTGCCTCAAAACTAACGTGGAGATGATTTATTGATGTTCAAATCCTGCATGTAACACCTCTATTGTTTAATTCAAACATACTTAATATTTTGGTACCTCTGTAGTCAGGACCATCCCGCCCCAGCTGGAGGACGAAACAAGAGACTGTTCTGAATGGACAGTGCTGCCTCATTATTTTGGCTCTGTCTGCCAGCTTTCCTGCTACTGATGAGCAAAACAGGTGTCACCACACTGGACTAAGGCAGCTCTACAGTACATTAGCACAATAATCACTGCAGGTGTATTAATTCGCCGTTGAGCTCGACCTTCCATCCCAATATTAACACCTTTCTATATGTATATTTAATTCCACTCAATAAAACCCTGCCGTTTCTCTCCCTCACTATCTCTTTGTCATCGTAATTGTCTCTGAATGTGGGGCGGCGATGTGTGCGTGTGCGAATGTGAAATGTGTGTGTACATGTTCAAACTCAAATGTTCTTTGTGTAGTTGGAGTCCTTTGATCTGCAGTCCTCTGTAATTTCTGCCAAAATCTGACGAGAGGGGAGGATACACCATGTCTCATTACAGCCCAGAAAACGCCTGCGTCATTGTTTTCCCAACAAAACAATATGTTAATCCCTATTACACCATGAATATCTGTGAGATTAATTAGGGATTAAACAATTTGCTCTCGGGACAAGGCCACTGTGTGAACAACAAAGAATTATGGCGCTACAAAACCCCGATAAACAACAAACCGCTTGCTTATCGAGTGTTTTTGCCCGTGCTCATTATTTGTTGTGAGTCACCATGTGCATCATAAATATCTTTCACATACAATACACACACACACACACACACACACACACACACACACACACCTGTGCACACACTAACACACACACACACACACACACACACACACACACACACACACACACACACACACGGCTACACTTACAGAAAACAGGAAGTATTCCAGCATTTGTGGTAAATAGATATTGAAAAAAAATTTTTTGGCTTAATATATAGTTTGTTTTTTTCTTATATTGCTTTTATGGTTTGACTACAGATTGTTGTTCATTGTCAACAGCGAGTTCCTGTGATTATTCCTTTTTTATTTATTCAACCCCTGCCTTCAAACCAAATTCTATTGGGTTAATAATAAAATTGTTAAATCCTGAGTAAATATAGCATTAAAATAAAAGTTGAAATGGTGTTTTTCTTATTACTGTGCTACAATATTGCACACATAAAGATAAAGCTACTGAATTTGTCACACATACAGTTGTACAGTGAAATTCGACCTCTGCATTTAACCCATCCTAAGTAATAGGAGCAGTGGGCAGCCACTGTGCAGTGCCTGGGGACCAAATCCAGTTCTATATCAATGCCTTTGGTCGGGGGGGCTGACAGGACAATTAACCTAACATACATGTTTTTGATGGTGGGAGAAAACTGGAGCCAAATGATAGACGATACTATTTTCAGCAGTCACTTAAAGAAATACTCTGATCCTTTCTTTAAGCTGAAGTACCAAAACACCAGTGGAAAAATGCTCCATAAGTCAAATCTGCTTTAGTTCAATTAAAATATTTTGAGCAAAATCAAAAACATCTAATGCAAACAGTAAGAAAATGGCCCTTGTATCTAATATATATAACACATTACATGTAGGAGTAGCCTTTAGATGCCAGTTTTAACTATTTAAAAAATATCAAAATAGTCAGGCCCCCTCTAAAGGGAACCCAAGGAAAAATCTACAGTATGGGGTCATGTGATGATTGTTGGGGTAGGAAAGAAGAACACATTAGCACAAATTTGTATTCATGTTTTGACATTTGCTTTTTTGTGAAACACTGCATGTTGGATTATTTTGGATACTCTTGATGAAACTGCTGACAGCGCTAACAGCAGTAACAAGTCAAACAGGTTGGTGACCACAGGTTTCAGCTTTTTATTACGTTACATTAATAGGGTACTATTGGGGTCAAATTCACCCGGGACATTATTGGGGTTTTAAAAGCAATATAGAAATAAAAGTTCACATAAAAGAAACTCCATATCAGATATATTGTCTATCTCAATTCCAAAAAATAAAGATAACATATGATTAATGTTATGTATGTTGCAATGTATTTGTGCTAGATCATGGAAGTGTCATTCATTCATTTGGATAAGGTTATAATTTATCTTAGAAATCCACTATAATAAAGACTAGGGTGGTATAAATCATTCTTATCTGGGCTAAACTCGGGGGTGGGGGTGGGGGGCTGTATGTGTGCATGTTTCTGAGTGTATGAGGCTCAAACTGTATGAACTGTATGAAGGACATGTGTGGGAGACTATCGTGTAGTATTTTTTTTTTCCTTGTACGTTAGGCCATGGCCATGGCCATGATATTTCAGCTTGAGAAATTCTATCCTTGTATCTTTTTTCTTTTAGTAAATATCTGAAATGGGTCATTTAAAGGTTAAACATTGCATTATACTGTACATTTTAAGGTTATCCAATGCTCGTTATCTAAAGTCTTAACCTGTTGTATAACTATAGCTTTCATAAAAATGTTACTTCTCTAGTATGAAGTCGAATTAAATGGAAATCTCCAAATAAAGTACCACATTCATTTCCTTATGAGTCTGTGCCCCGAAATTGCAATATTAATTGACTAGTCTTGTACAGTTTCACTCTGTCAGTCTTAAAAAAAAATCAAGGTAATTCACTGCAAAAACCTTCACACACACACACACACACAGTACATCTAATACTCGCATGCTTGCAAATTCCCAAACGCATCTACAGATTGTGCACAGTCACTTTACATTCATATGAATCTCTGAAAATCCAAAGTGTTGACAGAGAAGCAAGGCCAGGTGGACTCCTCTGACACCTGCTGTCCAACACATCCAGAGCATGACAAATACACTGATGCCTCAATAGACCCGTGGTACCAACCCGCCTCTTCACTGTCAAATAGGAGTAAACAAGTGAATGGGTTTACAAGGAAATCAGAAGCTGGTTCAGATCTGACTCATTCAAGTGCATCTGGCTGTAAAGTGTTTCTCGTTGGGCTCTGGCGCTTTGATATTCGTCACACAGCAGCTTTCAGCAGCTTGTTTATAGAGCTAAGACTAGAAATTAAATATAACACAGCTTTTAGCATGTGTCGTATTCTTTAATAAATCTCTTTAATCATTGGCAAACAACGAAAAATCAATTGCCCTCATTTTTAGTCTGACTTGATAAAAGGATTAAAACACAACACATCCAATTTTATGCCTTAGATCTGGTAAAAAAAAAAAAAAAAAAAAACCTAACCCAAAAATACAAACCTTTATTCATTGTGCCAATTACTCATTCAAAATCCAAAATACCACATTTAATCAGAGCAGCTGTAAGTGTACACTGAGAAGGATTAGTTTGGATTAGAACCGAGTGAAACAGGAACTCAGTGGGGACTCAGGATGTCATTATTTCTACAGGCCCAGGAAACATTCCCTCCTAGGGAAGAAACGCTGCTTCTTTTTGACTGCCAGCACCAGATTCTCCAGTAATAGCGGCCAGACCCCTGTCCTGACCCGCTACTTTTAATGAACTACCGAGAATTAATGTGTGTGTGAATAATTAAAGTGATCTCATTTCATTTTCTCTATTAAGGAGATCCAAGCCCCTAAAATTTGACTTCATGAGATTTTCAACAGACTTTTAGGAGCACATAACATCCATGCTCACCCACTGCTTCCAAGCTTAATTAACCACACAGTCTTTAACACTGTTAAATCACAAATGTATGAAATTCATCAGGTAAAATTCATATACCCAAACACCTCCAGTACCATATACACTCACTGGTGTATATGGTACTGGTACTATGCACATGACTGGAATACCTGCGCAATCCAGTCATGTGCATAGTTTCTATGTATACATCCAAATGTAAGTTGTGCACTCTTGAAATTCTGTTGTAACATATTCTCATAAATTCACTTGAACACCTTGACTGGCTAAAGAAGCCATCAATGTCCAAAATGTGCCGTTGTCTTTCAAAAATGCATCAATAAACTATAGCAAGGATTCACTGAAAAGCAGCAAATATAAAGAGGAAAAAAAGCGATCCATGCTGTCATCTCAGAATTTGCAATTTAAACTCCCCCAATTAGCCTCTCCCCATCACCTTGATTTGATTAGCCTGCTGCTCTCTACCTGCTCTGTTGTGATGAGCTCTCCTCAGATATCTGCAGGCGGGTGCACTGTGATTAGATGTGCTTAGTCATTCACTAAGTGACAAGCCGCACGCACGCACACACACAACCTCTCTCATGCACATACACACTGGTGAACAGGAAAAGCATATAGAACAACTTTGAGTGCAGCATGAATCTATACATGCACATAATCTTCCTTTATAAGCCCAGAATAACCCTTCACAGCACAACACTGCTGCACATAAACACACACTCAGGTTGACACTCATCATACTGAGGGTTTAGTAGATGTAACAACCTATTGTTACCTCTGTGTTTTGCAAGTAGATGCATTTCATTTTATGTTTTTCCCCTAAAATCCCCAGTACAAAGAACAAACATTTGGTCAAAATAAATACAAAAAATCTCCTTTTTTCATAGCAGGAAATAAAGAGCGTTGCAAGGTTGAAAATCTGTTCAGCTGTTTTCGTACGTGATCGAAGTAACAATGTCGATCCGCAGTATGTGTTTGGATACTGATCATAGTTCACTAGGAAGCTGTGGGCTCGGCGAGCTATGATTCATGTTCTTGCTCGCCAATGAATATCTTTGCAATGTGAAATTGCCTAATAAATATGCGCTGGATTGCAGTGACGAGGCATGACTGGAATTTTATGGTTCGTAACGGGGCTCAAAGGCTCAAAGGCATAAACTAAGTCATCACCAGGTGACACGAGTGCAGCCTGCATACCATGTTAACAATAAACAATGCAGTTATTAAATCAATTTTCAGCTGTAACGTTAAATCACACTGAATTGTTTTTATTGCAGCACAGCATACACACACACACACACACACACACACACACATAAATGTCCTTCATGCAATCAATCTGCAGGGGTTCTTCAAAGGAGTTTGGGCCCATAAATCCTTTTGTCTGTGTAAATTGTCATTCTTATTTGCTGGTATTTTATTAAAGCCGGTTATAAAATGTTCTACTTGATATGAATTGCTGCTCTAAACGAGACCTTCAATTTTCTCTGTACATGTGTGTAAATCCAGACTGCCATGTATGCAATATAAGAAAGCCTCTTCTGAAGGTCTTCCTTGCCATAGTGGGGCAGCTCACATAAAAATACAAATAAAAAAAATAATATGTGCTTGGAAAATTGTGCAGAAATACATCAAGATACATTTTGTCTTAGAGCATTTGGAAGATGGAAACAGCAACATGAAAGGAGCAGAATGACCAGCCAATAAGAATCAGTTATGCAACATAAGACAAAAAAAAAATGCCCTGGATTTCAACAAGGCTGGTGTGAAAAACAAATACAGCTTAATGCCTGTTGCAGCAATTCCATTATAGTTGGAGTTTTACAGGCAGAAAATAACCTCAAACTCTGAAGGAAACACTAGAAATCTGATCTTTGTATTCTACATTAATTATATCAATAGATTCAATTATCTTACTACGTTTTGCAGGTTTTTTCACTGACTCATTTTAAGATAACAAATGAGATTATTGAACAGGAATTGATGTTTTCGGTCCATCTATCAATCCAAGCCATCAGTTGTAGTAAACTGAGTTAAATGAAGACCACTAGTTTTGGAGCTAATGGATAAATGATTGACATGTAATGAATAATTTCTCCATTTAGACATTCGCTGTCCTACATGGGGAAAAACTCATTCATGTTATTCATGTTGTAAATCTCATGTTAATTACTTAAATTTTACTTGTGGCTCTCACCCCTTTTCCACCAAGCTGGAGCTGGTGCTGGTTCGGAGCCAGAGTCTGACTAAGCACCGGTTCTTTGCTTTTCCACCACCAAAGCTTCAGCCCCGAGCTTCAGAACGGGAGCCAGAGCAAGCACCGACTCTTTGCTGGTCTAGAGCAAGAACCGATTACGTCAGCGGACTGGGGGCGGGGCTGACGTTTATTAGCTGGCTAGCAGGGCTAACGTTTATTAGCCGGCTAGCAGGGCTAACGTTTATTAGCTGGCTAGCGGGGCTAACGTTTATTAGCACACCAGCGGGGTTAACGTTCATTAGCTGACTAGCGTGGCATTTACAGAGGGTTAAAGATTTGTTGATTAAAAGTACTATTTTTATAATTTGTTGTCTTCTTCTTCTTCGTTTCCGGCAGGCTAGATGCCTTGCGCCACGTTGCTGCCTCTCACTGGTGAATCATGGAAGTGCTTCAAAGGTGCGTGCTGGCTACATTATACAGTGTTGTAGTCGCGTGGCTCCTTGCTGGTGGAAAAGCAACAGGTTCGTAAACGTTACTTGGATTAGCACCAACTGAGCACTGGCTCTAGCACTAGCTCCGAACCAGCACTGACTCCAGCTCGATGGAAAAGAGTACCAATTTTCAGAGTTTCCGTTCAATGGTGAGAGTGAGCTGGGTTAAGTCATGCCTTTCTTTCTGATCTTTGTGACTAAAAACTTATAGATTTGTTTAACTTTCTAAGTAACTACAATTGGTATTGTTTCTTCATTGTATTTACAAATAATAACTATACAGAATCTAATTGAATTTAGTTATTATTTTCATTTTTGATACATTCTGAGTCTAATGAATCTATACTCAAAAAGCTGTCTGCAGAATGTTAAACGTTTTATTGCAAGAAAGATGCTTTGCATAATAATTGCACCTCAAAAAATGAAAGTGACACTGAAATGAGTGTCATTATACGCACATCACGTATAGCTGCAAGGCTATTAGAAAGCAATTTCAACGAACAAAGGAAACGCCTGCACATTTACTCCAAGCCACAAAAGTTTAATCTGGACAATGTTTGGATCCTACTCACACTTGAGAGAGGTAAAAACAGCCAGTAGCCTCTCATAGATACACTGGCATCAAACAACCTTAGATCTCAGAGTAGAGGAGGCGATTTGAATACCCTTCCACTCCAAAGAGTACAAGGGTTTTTATATTTTCACTCTTCAGACTCTTACACCTCAAGGTCTGAATCAAGAATATGAGATCAAACATGTTCTCTTAAGTATAAAAAATGTTGGTAAGTTCATGACAGCGTTCTATTTTCATATTTCTACATGCTGACACACACATTTGAAATATGTTAATTTAACAGGTTTGTACTTCTATAATTTAACCCTGATCCTAGCAACATATTTAACATACAAGGACCATCAACTGAGGACCCCAAGAATTAACTACAGTAAGAAACAACCATGGTAACAAAATGTTTACTTCTGTTGATTTGAACATTATGAGTTATGTTACAGTTATGTAATTAATGTTATCTGACAACAAAAAATAAAACATATTACTTTAAGTTATTGTTAATTTGGATACTGTGTAAAATTAAAATATATATTTTCCTTTAAAGTCCAGATTAAACAGCATTTCATATCTAACGGGTATCTAACTTTTGTATTATGACATATTTTCGAGTGAAACATTAAAGATTGATGGATGGGTGGATGTCATGATACTATTGGTTAAAACTGATTGGTTCAAGCCTACGTAAGCACACTTAATATTTTGTTTTAAAGGAAGAAACATGATTGGCTTTTGACACAAGAATACAAAAGAAGTAGATTTTTTGTGTGTGTATTTTTTGGCATATATTGTTAGATAAGTGCACAATATGATTGGCGATGTGATCAAAAAAGATTCAAAAGGCATTTTTCATTTCATACAAACTACTACAATATGTTTTTGGACTTAATGTTTGTGATGTTGATTCTTATACGTGAAGATGGATCTGATGTAATGTTGAAAGGTAAGATGGATGTTTTAAAAAGTTTTGCAAAGTGTGGAGGCGTTCCCTTTTTTCACTGGCGTTACCAATTTTGGGGCAAAAATGTGGGCAGTGCTAGAAAAAAAGGGTCACGTTGAGTGTTTGAAATCATTTCAAGGCGATCTTCTCCGCTACATTGTGATGTAACCTGCGCAGAAGTGGGAGTGTTGGCCTGGTGCCGGCCCTTGAAGGAAGACCATGGGAGGAGGCAGGTGGTGCACTCTCCCACACCAATGACCACATCACTAAAATCACTGAACATGTTTGGCCTCTGGCTTTGTTCCAGATGGGGACAGTGACAACATGCCAAAAAGTGAAAAAGCAGCCAGCAGGCACACATGAAAATACTTTATCAGACAGCTGGATGACAGACAGGAACATTTCTGTTTGATCATTCAAGGGTTTCATAGCATTTAAAAAAAACACAAGTTATCATTAATCAGTGTCAGGCTTTATAAAATGCTGCTTCCTGTGAAGGTTTTAGAAATAAATTGCCTGTTTAACATCAATTTCATTCAAAAAGTAAATGGCTTTAACAAGATTAGATTTTACATTACATAACATTACACTGTTTTGTTGGACATGAGACCATTTAGACAATATTTTTCTCAAGCCAGAATTTTCCTGTCAAGTGATGACATGTTCAAAACTTACTTTTATTGTATTTCTTTGAAAGTAACTAATGCAGAAATAATGTTACATTGATGCCTCGCCACAGAAAAATTTGAAAAGATCAGAGTGGACAGTTCAGATCATCCCATCACATACCAACAGTGAATTATTTAATTAAACCATTTTTCTGTCAACTAACAATTCTGTCAAACAGCCCAAGATGCAACCTGAAATGTCTTCTTTCATCCCGACCAACAGTTCACAACTCAAATATGTTTAGTTTATCATAGAGGACTAAAGAAAACAGAACATATTTACATTTAAGATGCAGGAATGAGAGAATTGTTGAATCTTATACTTAAAATTGACTCAAAATGATTAATTGTTTATCAAAATAGTTGACAATTAATTTTTATGTGGACTGATAAATCATTGCAGGCCTGTTAAATATAATGATGTAGTTTCTGCCTAAATTTAACCATATGGGAGATGATGGATCAGAAAATGTTTAGTTGAATTATTGAATGAGTCATTTTTAAAGGCACTTATTTATTGTTCTTTATTCTTTCTATTGATGCTCTTCTATTTTTGCTATCTACTTGCTGCAATGATGTATATTTCCCCACTGTGGGACTAATAATAAGAAAATCTTATCCTCTGAATAACCTATATTGTCATTTAATTATAGAATAAGGACTTTTTGAGCAATTTAGATGCATGAAAACTGTGATAAGTCCTTTCCTTCACAGCAAACTGATATTTATTGAAGTGAAAATGTTTTCTTCTACCAAATGCGAGAAAAAAAGGCAATAAAATCAAACTCTGCCAAGAATGTCCTTCAAAAGCAGAAAGGTCTTTAGAGCAGATCACCCCTGCTGCAAGGGCAGCCATCCAACAACCTCCTCACTGTGGCTTTTTAACCTCCGAGCTCTTTTTTGAGGCACGTTCCAACAGCTCAGAGGAATATGGAAACAGGTATCTGTATAAACAGCTTGTTAAGTAAACAGTTCAACAGCTGCTATTGTCAGACTGGAGACCAAAAAGTAATGAAAAAAGAAAAGGTGCCACACGCTGGAATGCACACACGGCTGTGCAAACACACACTCATCCAAACAATGGCACATGCACACACACACACATACATTTGAACAGCAGCATACACAAATACTTTGCATCCCTTTTTTCCTCCCTACTCTTCCTTTATTACACACACACGCACACGCACACACACACACACGCACGCACGCACACACACACGCACACACAGCGCCTGAGCAGATGCTGGCTGACAGGTTTGAATTTGGGCTGCTGAAAAGGTGAGTCAACACCCTCTTCTCCTGTCAACAGCACTGAATCTCCTCACCTTAAAATCGCCTTCTATATGTGTTTGTGTGCGTTTGTGCTTGTGCTTGTGTGTGTATGTGTGTGGAATGGTGACAAAAATATTATCTAGTGGTAAAAGAAAAGAGCATTCAGTCAGATACACACAAAAAATGTACTGTATGAATAGGATGTATATGACACGCACTCACACACACAGGAGGATAGAAAGGGGGGATGGGGGATGGGGGAAGGTTGGAGAAAGGGGAAAAGAGAAAGAGTCATATTCTATCTTTATGAATGACCCCCCTGTAGGCAAGAAGCATTCTCCTCTCATTCTAATTACTGTTTAAGCACTGACCTAGAATCAGCTCTTATATTTGCCTCTTATATCCCACCCACGCTCTTCACACCCCAGCTGAAAGTTTGAGGTTCAAATTAAGAGCAAAAAAACTAAGAAAAGTAACTCAAAATTCAAACTCAACATTTATTTCAAAGCTTGATACTTTGTGGGCCAAAGCTTTGTAAACGGTGAATTGGGAGCAAGATTTGCATTTTTCCTCCCCACTCATGCTTGTTGGATGATTGATGACTCATCCGGCAATACTAATGGGAATACAGTCCGGGGCATACATATTTTATAACAACGCAACCTTTCGTGTAATAGGGAATGTTGTGAATCAGTAGCTCAGCTTGTGACCAAATCGTTGTTTTTAAAGCAGAAAAGCGGGTATGGACGCTATAGTCAATTATCATTTCACATTGTTATCATTTTTTGAGTAAGTGACATCAAATCAAGGGATGTAATGACTATGTTCTTTGTATAAACAGCTTTGTTATGGTGTATAATCCTTAGCCAATGCATAATAGTAGGTCCATCATCCGTATTTTCAAATATGGCAATATAGCTGACTGTAAACAGCAATGTCAACTTAGCTGATTTGAAACATTTTTCATTCTTCCAGTCAAAAGCTCTGATCAATCACACTAATGGAGATGCATTCTCATTTTTTTCCTCCTTTCTAAGTGTTTCTTTTCTGTTTTCTGTACTTCATTTTCATTTGGCTGCATTGTTGTTGTTGTTGTTCAGCTTTATGTGGATGTTATTCTCCAGACAGCTCTCAGTGGGCCACTACAGCTTGATTGCATTGGAACGATCTGCTGGTCATCCACACACACACACAGACACACACACACTGTGGAGGTAGTTAGTTGATGTATGTGTGTGTGTGTGTGTGTGTGTGTGTGTGTGTGTGTGTTTAGGCTTACTAACCAATGGCTACTTTACCTAATTTTTTTCACACTTGTAGAACCTCTAGAAAGGGTGGTCCCCACAAGTGATGATTGCAAACTTGGTCCCCATGATACATGGAAACGAGTATGTGTGTGTGTGTGTGGTGTGAAAAATAGTGATTTTGACTGAGGGTGTTGTCTTCCATAAGTAAGAATAACTACTGAAATATGTCTCTATTATGAACACTGACTGTAGATTTATAACCTGAGTACCACTGGATCACAGATAGATGTACTTTTATAGTGTTATGAATTTTATATGTTTATATCACAAACTCAAAAGGGCATTTCACTGCAGTTGGCAGGTGGTAATTAATGCATGTACAGCTGTGATTATATGTAATATGTCCCATATGTGTAACGTAAAATAGCTCCAGGACTCTTTACTGTGCAGTAGCTGAGATCTCTAGGCGTGGTATAGAAAGGTGTTGTAACATCCATCTGCCACTCAGTCACACTCCAACTGTACAGATAAATACTTTCTTTCTCTTCACCTTTCTCTCTCCAGCAGTTCCTGACACTGTCTCTGTGTTCCTCTCTCCCTCTCTTCCTTTCTGAACCCCCATCTCCAGCCCGCACCAGCAACTCATTTATCAAAACTGACAGTGGCCGTTGGCATCTTGCAATTCCTGCTGAAGCTCCAGCCTTTTTCAACAGATACAGATTCACAAAAAGGATGATATGATACATTTTGCAATAAAAAAAAACAAATCTATTAATAGCTCAACATAAGCATCTTTTGTGCCAGTTATTGATATATTTCAATTTCTCCTTTTAGCACCTAAAGTTACAGATGATTGTTAATTCAAAAACAGCTTAATTCTTCAATCCTCCTCTACCACAATGAAATTATTGGTGTGCCCAGTGAATAAAATTGTAGAGTACAAATGTCAATGAATATGTATGTCGGGCAAAGAAATCAATAAACCAAGTTCATTAAGCTCAGGCTACATCAATGAATAAATTAACTAAAATGACATACACAACTGTGACAAGCCTCCACTGCAGTTCATATTTATACTCTATGCTTTCTTAGTTTTCACTGGATCGCTGCTGATTTTAATGACATTGCATTTTTTTAAACTATAGGAGGTAACAACATTTGTCCAATTGAACTTTGACTGCAAGTTACATTGACTACAATCTCAAAAGGTAGGTCTTAAAAGTTGCTGTGTTTTTTGGAAATTGAATGTTTCCTCAGAATGCTGATAAAGGGTTAAACTTGTGGTAATACGGTTAGAATTGGGTTTAAGGGTTGAAGTCAGGCATGTAACATGAACTTTTTTTTTTTGTAATCCAACAAGAAGTCCCAACTTGACAATTGCTTCCATGAAAAATACAACAGCCACTGCAGGTATAGCAAAAACACACATTAACAGCATCATGGTTACTAATTTTGCATTTGAAAAGAAAGTCAAAATAGTGGACTAGTCCTTTTATTGTAGCTAACGTAATAGCATACAGCGGTATACGGTATAGCCATTTTGCAGTTTTAGGTGACACAAGCTAACTCTGTAGTCAACAGGCATAGATATTAGTGCTGTTCCCCACTATAATACAAACTGAAAAAGCCTTTCAACACAGCCAACCACAATCATCAATCCAAACTATATTCCAAACAAGACAAAGACACAGAGTCCAACAAAAACTAATAGCTCAAGTAGAAACATCCCACCAGGATGCTCTGAGGCTGTACTGTCCTTTAATAATGCCCACAAGCAGTATTGTCTTTGCATTTCCTCAACTGTGGGCTCTGGCAAAATGCTCTTATATGTGAATGAATCAATAATGTCCTCTGTATATATAGTCTGCATGAGTTGCCATCCTCAATTGCAGAGTGTAGTGCTAGAAAGAAGTAAACAAAAGTTATTGGAGCCAGACTCTCTATATACTCTCTGTAGACATGCTATATCTCTGACTGCTACAAGGAAATAACTTGCAAATTGTTCAAAATATGATTTGAACTCCATGTCCTTCACTTTCCATCTCTGTCTCTGTGTGTTTTTGCACTCATTATAAATAAGTAAATGTGGCCACTCGTTGCCTGCTGGTAGTAATACTGACACAGAGTCTTGTTTTCCTGGCCTGTCGTCTCCTCTTACTGACAGGAATATCACCGCTCTCCTCCCCTGCTGAGTCTGGACTCGCAGAGCATCAGGCCACCGAGCAAACCTGGTCTCCTTCACAGTTCATCTATCATGATAAAACACTGCAGGGGGATGATGTCTAGATTCGCTTGTCCCCGCATTCATTCTCAGGCCAGCATCATTTTAAAAAAGAAGAAGATTGCCTTTGGAAGTGATTTCTTGTTGTTGTCGTCTTTTATCCAGTTCTAGATTATATATTTTTGAGAGGCTACACTGATTTCCGCACATAAAACAACCTATTTTCTTTCTCACGTTCTTAAGCCTCTTAGCGGGGTAGATGCTCCTACTAAAACAGGAGTGGGAACCCTCTGTGTATCATATTTAAACGCTCATTTATCATTGTCTAATTAATTGTGATGTGAAAAGAAAGATGCCAGAGATGGGGTCCTGATGGGAGAGCATCCTGCAGGCATTATGTTCCTTCATAGTAGATAATGAACTGAACCTTTTGTCTACCTGAGCCCAGAGGTGACGCTTTGCTATTATTCATTCTTTCAAAATTTGGCTCTCATTACCCTAAAATCCCACTGCGTGTCACAAAGAGATTCCACTTCTTGTTTCTTCAACCTTTCCCTCATAAAGTTGAGCTTATTTGTCTCATCTGACTAATATATAGACACGTTAGTAGCTTTGATTTACCAAATTACTCATTTATCAAGATTCCCCAAAGATCCACTGATATTAAACAGATATAATAGTAAAATCACTCCATATAAGAACAAAGGTACAGAGGAATTTTCTGTTTTGGTTTTACTTTGATTTTTACTGACTTTACCTAAAACCATCATAAGTTATTTATGGTGCTGACTGTTGTTCTAATGTACCTCTACCTGCTTCTGATGGCTTTAAAGTAAAACCAAAACCTTGAAGAAACTTTACTCTTCAATTTTCAATATACACTCTTTGAATAAAGGTGGTTACTATAACACATAACTCATAGATAGATAGATAGATAGATAGATAGATAGATAGATAGATAGATAGATAGATAGATAGATAGATAGATAGATAGATAGATAGATAGATAGATAGATAGATAGATAGATAGATAGATAGATAGATAGATAGATAGATAGATAGATAGATAGATAGATAGATAGATAGATAGATAGATAGATAGATAGATAGATACTTTATTGTCCCCTAAGGGAAATTTGTCTTGGGCTCTAAACAAATGTAGATATCTATCTATCTATCTATATATCTATATATATATATATAAGCACATGTAAACTAATACATGACTAATTCTCTTATAAGATTTGATTATCATTCAACATCAAACAGCAATTTAAGCTTAATTCATGATAAGGTGTATTTGAGAGTGGAAAATGACCTCCCCAACTCTGCAGTTCCAGTTCCACTCAGCTTTATGGAGCTTTATGGTGAGCTCCATACCAAAACAATTAGTCTCCACATCTGAACTGTTTCCTGTTACTGTTCCCTCTTTCCACTCTCATCAGCATCATTTTCAGCTGCAGCAGGCAGCTGTTTGCAGTGGAGAAAAAAAAGCTCTGGTAACGCAACCGTCCACCACCTGCCCAGCATCAACAGCTAACACACAAAGTTAGCAACCAACTGATGAGCAGAGTGGATCGTTTAGCAAAAAAGCCATATATTTCTCTAATAAGTTTCAGTGGAGAACAAAACAGAGCAAGAAAGAGACAGAATATTGGACTTACATTCATCCAGGTGCCAGAAACACAACTCCAAATCCATGCTAATGTGATAATATGTCATTATGTTTATAGCATGCTTCTGCTGCCCCCAAGAAGTAAAGAAAATCAGCTGTCCTAGAATGTATTTGGTAATATTTGGTAATTCATGTATAATCTACATGGTACATACTGTATATACCAACTCTGATTCTCTTTCTGATACCTAAAGCATGTCTGATGTACACTCAAAGTGGGATGAGCAACAACTACACAGTACAATATAACATGTTTGTACTCCAAGAGCCATTTGCTTCCCTGTTACTGTCTTCTAACTTTAACCAATTCTGAGTCTGACTACCTGTGGTGCTTCTGTATGTGGTAGATCTTCTACATAAAAAGCTCTGGGAAAGGTCTTTGCATGCTTCTCCCTGCACCAACAACAACATCTTTAAAAGTAAAAGCTCATATTTCAGAGAGCCTAGAGACAGGAAACTGTGCTCTAACTGAACTCTCGGCATCACCACGAGATCACAATGACAAATTCATCACTAAAAAGACTTTTAAACAAATGAAGAAACTTGCTCTTACCTTTCTGTAGACAATCATGTTGGGGGTGTCGTCCTCTGGGTCCACACTGCTCATGGACCTCATGGACATGGACAACAGAGGTCGGGCCTGGGGCGTCTGGACATCCTCCTTCGGTTCTTCAGGTGCTTCATCAGGCTCCGTCACACTCACAGGAGAAGCTGGCTGCTCTTCTTCCTCCTGCCGCTGCTGCTGCTGCTGCTGCTGCTGCTGCTGCTGCTGATCAGGTGCCTCGGCCATCGCTCCACTCTTCCTCTCTGTAAATGATCCTCTCTTCTTTATCAGCGTCAGACTCTCTCTTCTTCCCTCTTAATGTGGGAAGTGAACTCACTTCAGTGTCTAGCAGCTGCTGTGAGGAGAGAGAGAGAAATAGATGAATTAGACAGCACAACTCACCGCTGAGCTCCAGTCTCCCATTTCTCTTCTTTTTTTTCTCTTGTCCTCTGTCAGCAGGCACAGGATGGATGAGATGAAGGCATCATAAATTCTACTTGTTTTTTCTGTTGTGTTTTTATTCTGCAATTCTTCCCCATCTGCTGTCACATGAGATTGAAGTAACAGGAGAGTCAAAGACATCACGTCTATGTTTTTCTCTTTTTTTGTCCCTCGAGCATCTTTCTTCATTCTCATAACTTATCTTGAGGGTTGTTTTATTTTTTTGAATAAAAATAATTTCAAGGATGCTAAAACCTACAGAAAGAGAGAATATTTCGCCTTTTTTGCAATTATAGGATGGTGATGTCATTACTTTTTTGCATATTTGAATACATTTTTAATCAATTTAATCAATCTAGTTTTTTCAATATAAGATGGAACAGTGTAAATTTGTTTTATTGAGGTAATCAATAAGCTATTTTGCTATAAATATAAGACTTTTTGTATGTCGTGGTTGATTTTAGCAAAAAACTCACATCATGAAATAGTTTAAACCGTCACTCAGGAGCATCCATTCACAGCAAATACGATATATGACCCTGTCCTGGTATACACATACGCATCACATAGCTCAGGCCCGTGAGCTCTTTTCTGATGGTCTGACAGCTGTCAAAATATTGCCGTCTGAGGACAGATGAGCTGAGACGAGGAGGAGAAGAGGACCAAAGCAGAGGGGAACAACAGGGGAGAAAAGTGAAGAGAAGAGAAACGTGGAGGATAAAGAAAAGACAGAATGTAGGAAGAATGAGGAGTAAATATAAAATGCACAACATGGGAAACAGAAATGCTTCTGTTTCCCATGGAGAATGGAGGAGGTGAACTAGAAATGCACAACTGACTAAACAAACCTATTCTGAACCAAAACTGTTGAGTGCTAGTTTTCTGAGATTAATCAATACTTGCTACAAAATGCAACCCACTGGAATCAGATATTTTGCATGCTTTTATCTAAAATCAATAGAAATTAATGGCGTTTGACTGCATTGTGTTCAAAATCAATGGCATCTCCATTTACACAATATAATTGTATTTTCACAGCACATACTCCTCTGTTTGATTTGACTTTAAGTGCTTTATTATTGACTTAAACCTCTTTTTGTGCAATTAGTGTGATACTGATAATCTAGTAGTATTCAAGTATTCAAGCTTTCTTGCAAACATCTGACCTTTGAAAATCAATTCAAGCATTTTTTGTGGTTAAAATGTAACTTTTACCATCTTAGTGATAAAAAAAATACTAATAATACCCTGCAGCACCATACCCTCTCAAATGGATCCTGCTATTTGTTTCCAGGCATGTTCAAGTAAAACGAAAAACACTCACAATGAAATGCCAAAAAAAAAAATGTTGAGAAAAGAAAACTGTGCACTCTTGGATCAAATACAAGCAGTTAGAAATAAAGCCTGAACTGTCAGCAGGGCAAATGTTTGACAAAAGGAATCCAAGCGCTTTTAACGACATCAAAGAGGGCACACCTGTGTATTGTCATGCAAGGGCACGTGGGTAATGTAGTCCACAGTTGTAGTTCAAATACATAAAAGCTCCACAAATACAACACAACACAAACAAGAATAATGAATCAATATGTGAGGCGATCTGGGAATAAATATGGATGATGGGAATAAATATTAAGAGTAATTAAAGGACAGGAAATATTTAATAAGGAAGTTAGTGTAAACTGCAATACCTTCAACTCCAATATACTCCAATTATAGCACAATGCTCATATTAAAACTCACACTTAAGCCAAACAGATGGAAGTAGCATCATGTTTCTATCCAATTCAATTATCTAGAATAATCTGTCAGGGTGCCTTGGGAGAAAAGGCCACTTTTACTCTGCGTGGATGTTATATGGCTTCAGGTTTGCTGTGTGGCAACCTGATTGAACACTGACTTTAATTTAGGGACAAGCACCATGTAGACACAATATTAACTGAGATAATAAAGATCTCAGAGCTAGATTTAGACAAAGGGCCCATATTCAAGACAAGGCAACAAGATACATGATAAAGCAGGTCCCATGTTATTGTGCCAGTTGATCCTGTGCTTTAGTGTTGAATATTCATTGATAATGACATGTAGCATAGTAAAATAAGGCTTTTGTGGAGAGCTTCAGGGACCTTTGGAGAATATACTTATTGTCTTTATATCTGAGATGTAGATGAGAAAATTGATACCAGTTTGTTATTGTTTCACTTTGCCAGAGGCAGTTTGTTCAGGTTAGCATTAAAACTGGAAGCATCTAACCTGATAACATGCTACATCTTGTTTGGTTAACACATGCACAAACAGAAATGAAAGAAACAATGTGTGGTTTTTAAGGGAGTTACAAGTCACAAGTTTCTCATCTTTGTAAAGCAAGTGATGGAGCATATTTCTCAAACCCCCCCCCCCCTCCACACACACACACACACACACATCTTATCACAGTGATTCTACATGACACTGTGTTATTGGCTGAGTTTACAGTTAGTGAACATGGAAAAAAAAAAAGAAAAAAAATCAATACCTGACTGCTGGATGGCTGCAAACACAATGCGCTCCACTTTTCTGTAACAACTCCTGATGCTGGTTGGCTGTGAAGTCTGAGAAGTGGAGCATCACTTGTGTGGAGATTGCTGATCCAGATTGTGTATGTGTATGTGTATGTGTATGTGTATGTGTATGTGTATGTGTATGTGTATGTGTGTGTGTGAATGTGTGTATCTTTGATATCAGCGCAGGCATTTAGCTCCATGTCAGCTCGCTCTTTAGATCAATACTGTCACATCAGCCAGCTGCTTGTGCGTTACTGCGTTGGTGAGACATCATACAAATCTACAAAGCGGCTTGCTTGTGTGTCTGTGTGTGTGTGTGTGTGTGTGTGTGTGTGTGTGTGTGTGTGTGTGTATGTGTGTGTTCTGGAGCCTGAAGAGATGAACATGTAGTACGCGTTCCAACATCCAAATGGGGACGTACTTCTGAATCAATGGCTCTCAACCTGCTGTCTTCATTACAGATGTGCCATCTTATTAACAGGTATTCAAACATCTGCAGCTCACCCCGCAAATGGAAACGCCTGATTTGATTTTCATTAATGTTCAGTTCCAAAGTCCCACAATGCTCCATCTCTGGAATCACATGTAGCCCTGCTGCCCCGGGGGATCAATACCTCCAAAACATGTGCTCTCACTCTTGATTTTAGCATATAAATGAAATGTTCAGGTTGAATACGCTCATCTCAGCAGTGTAGATCACATGGAGATTAAGTGATTCAGAAGGACATCTCACCTTCTGTGTTAGAGACGCTGACGTTGCCCTAATTGCTTTAATGAAATTCAGACATTAGTTGTGGTCACTATGAGAGCAAATTACTGACATATTTAATGTAATGTGTCATCTGTCTTTCTAAAAAAATAGGTGAATGTGACAATGGAGGGTGGATAAAGTTTTCTGTTGCACTGGATCGTGAGCAGGTGGACAAACTCATGATTCAAGATGAGAGTTTGTAAAATGTTGTTTTAATTGCTTGGTGAGATGATTGTCTGATTTTCTTCTCCTCTGGGAAAAGTTCTGATCATTACTGAATGATGAAGACTGATTTACTGCATAGACCTGAGCTCAGAATCCAGAGAAAGATGCTCTTAACATAATATCTTTGACTTCTTTGATCTTCAGTGTATAAAACTCACTGACTGACCAAGGATCGTAAACCTGACTCTAAGTGTGAAATTTACTGGCATCACTTCAGTTTTCACCCTTCCATCTTAAATAGTGGATGATTAACACAAAAATACTTTACCACAATATATTTTAGGCTATAAATACATTTTTAGGTTGGCTTGAAACGGTCATCTTTCTTTATCTTTGGCACTAAACACTTGTCTCTGTGGTGTTTCTGCGCTTTCAACCACTGTGCTCAAATAGTGAGTTTTTGCAGGTGGCACTCTTTTCTTTTTTTCTTTTCCCCAAAAAATGACGTGATGGTTAAAATAAAATAATGACATCTTTTTTTAGGATATTTGGAGCTGAAAGTCATTTTTAAGCAAAATACCAACAATCCAGTGGTTTTCTTTCTGTTATATGATAGTAAAATGACTATCTTTAGATTTTAGTTAGTCAGATAAAACAAACATTATAAGTCACCTTTCACTCTGGAAAACTGTGATGGGTATGTATTTTTGTCATTTTCAAGACCAAATGATCAAGTCTTGGTCAAGTCAAGGTGTGTTTGTCTCTTTTTAAATGGACCTGGAGTCTAATTAAATAAAGTCTATGAATAATCTGATCAAGAAAGTAATCAGAAGATAAACTGATAATGAAAATCATCTTTACTTTCAGCCCAACTCAGACAGTTCCTATTGTTTCACCTCTGATTACACTTAGAGCTGAAAGTTTTTGGAACAACCTTCATTCCTCCTGTCACAGCAGGTGGTTGGAGGAAATAGATGCAGAGTGAGACATCTTGCTGTTTCTTAAGGCTCTTGTTATTTTCCCTCCAGACCCTCCAGAGTGCAACACACACACACACACACACACACACACACACACACACACAGTTTTTCTTCATCGCTCTTCCTCTACACTCCAGGCGAAACTGGGAGTCTGGGATGTTTTACACCAAAATACAGGACAGCATCAATCCAGCTGGCAGCCATCTTTATGCACAAAGAGGTGTAATGATAAAGGAACAATCCAAAATTGTGATTAGTGTCCATTTCAAAATTATGTACAAGTTAAAAGATAAAGCTAAATTGAGAGAAAGATCCTGACTGCAGGGATTGGCTCTCATTCAGCCAATGAGTAAGGTCAGCCTCTGATGCTGGGTGATAAAGCCTGGATTGGAGTCAGGATTCAGTTTCCTAAGGTGTTAGATAGATTTAAGGTCAGGACATTGTCCATGCCTGTCAGGCTTTTCCACATTTTTTTTATGGTTCAGTGCACAGGGGCAACTACCATGTTCAAACAGGAAAGGACTTCCACCAAAACTGGAAGCACACTAATGTCTATAATATGGTTGTATATGTTGTAGCGTTCAGATCTCCCAGTTGGAGCTAAGACACCTGATTCAGACCATCAACCACAGACAAGAGTATGTGGTTAGGAGTGTATGCATATGTCTAATCAGGCATAGTAAATAGTAAACCACACTGCTTTAAAACTACTATCCGCTGCCTAAATGAACATTGACACATGTTGGGGGTTTCCTCTCTGTTATCATTCCTTCTGATCATGAAGAGATCCTTTTATCGAGCACTTTCAATGTAAGTGATGGAGGAAAGGCTTAACTTTGAGCAAAAATGGACTTGAAAGTTTATGTGAAGATCATTTAAGGCTTCAGCAGTCTGAGCTAGTCAAATAAATGGGATAGCTGCCACAGT